>NW_020955775.1:137582-201578 GCF_003031625.1 Empidonax traillii | reverse complement strand
TTTTTTTTGGGCAATAGGCGGGGTCTCTCCTTGCAAACCAATGACACAAACCCACATGGACCAGCCTCGCCCCCTATAGATACTCTTCACTACAAATAGGCTCTCTCGGGGGATTAGTGGATCAGCTAAAGTACAAACAGACGCAGCGAGGAAGGGGCGGGGGGGCGGCGGGAGGCGCCGGGTGGGGGGGGGACCGGCACCGGGACCGTACGGGGAAGGACCGGGGCTCTGCGGGGCTCCGGGGGCGGGCAGGGGGCTCCGCGGGGCGCGGCGCCTGTTGCGCTCGGCGGCGGCCCGGGAGGGGCGGGGGGGGCGCGGGCAGGGGCCGCCTTTGTTCGGCCACCCGCGCCCACCGCGGCCCCCACGGGGTCCCCATCACCGCGGGCACCACCACCGGGGGTGGGGGGGGACATCCCGCTCAGCCCCCCGGGGCCCTTTGTATCGCCGCCCCCTCCTCCCCATCCATCCCCCTGCGGGGCTCGCATCCCACCCCCGGCTGGAAGGGATGCGGGGAGGCCGGGGAATAAAGGCCACCGGGGATGCGGGGCCCGCGCTGGTGACGTCCCCGAGGCGGAGGGGGCCGCCGCGACCGTCCCCGCCGAGCGCCCGATTTGATGTGACCATCGTAAAATCGCGGCGGGGCGTTCGGCGGAGCGAGAGATAAGGGAGAGCGCGCTCCGATCGCAGCTATTTGTGTTTGTATTCCGCGTTACCCTCATAGATTTGGGAATTAATGTTTTGACAGACGTTCTTCATCTGCTTATCACAAGAATGTGGGCAGGTGGTGATCCCGTCTTTTTGTTGTATAATCACTGAGCCTCCTGCATTATATACATCCCATGCTCCTCAATCAGCCGGGGAAACAGCACGTTCCTTTTTCTCCTCAAATAAAACCCTTGAACCGGCTCAATTGTCCATCAAAATTAATAAGCGAGCTTCAGTTTTTTGTGGGTGGAATTACACGGTGAAGGGCCTAAAGATCTTGGCTCTCACGAGCAGGTTGTGGGTCCTCGCTGGATGTTTACACCACGTCCATCATTTGTCCTCTGAGCACCTGCTGCTGGGGGCTGCTGCTGCTGTCCTGCAGAAGCTGAAGCCTCACGTGGCCTCAGCTCCTCAGGATTCTCCGTGGTGCCAGCGCTGAGATGGCCACAGCTGTGGCCACCCCGTGACACCCAGGCTCTGCATGACATGGGTACAACCGAACCCCTCCAAGCAGATTTCAGTGAAATTCAGCAGCGTTCAGCTGGAAGACAGATCTAATTCTGCACTTTTCCCTTTGGCAAAAGTCCTTCCAGAGGGAAAACTCTGCCTTGCCTGCAGGAAACCTCAGTATAAAAATCACCATCTCCGTATTACTGTGATTTCTTGGATTTCCATCGATACCAGCACTGGTAGCTGTCCAAATATTGTGGGCAGCTCCTTCCCACGTGGAACAAGGGCCGCAGTGGACCAACCAAGGCCTTGCCCAGGGCATTGCAGTGGGGAGCTTATCACACCACAGCCCCCATCTCTCTTTGCTTTACCCAGTTTGCTTTGTTAAATGTTATGTACACCGTGGATGGGGACGCAGGGCAGGAACACAGCAATTGCTTCTAATAAATAACCTTGAGTTCATGATATACACAAAGTCAGCGACATATGTCGAGGCCAAAGACACAATTAATTATTTCATTACTGGAGCAATTAGGTTACAGGTTCTAAAGGAGAAAGCTCTGAAGCTAAACATCTTTGAGTTTAGCGGGGGGCAATCCTCAGGCATGTGGATTTTTCTTCAAACTATTTGGATTGCGATCGAACATTCATCAAGTGTGAAATAGCCTTTGTAATGAGATGCTCGGAAAGAAGATACACAGTGGGTTCGGTGGGAGGCCTGAAACCATGGGGGTTTAACTTCAAATCGCAGCTTTTAAAACTTCCATTCAGCTGCTGCCCAACCTTGAAGGAGCTCTGGCTCCCCCAGCATCTCACTGGTTTGTGTAAAATTCAGTGCGTGCTCCCAGTGAGGCGTTTTGGCTTCCCAGAGCTCGGGAGCAGAAGCCCTGGGACAAGGGAGAGATGTAATAGCTGAAGGAAGAGGATGGTTTCGTTGTGTGCAGGCACAGGCCAGACCTCTCTTTTGGCCTCTTTCCCCCAGATTGTTTCTGTATTTTACCCAATTCCTGGACAGATGTTTCAGGCTGTTACCAAAAAGGAAAGTTCCACATTTCCTTCTCTAACTCTGTTTTAAAACACTGAGGCACCCATCCTTGTGGAGTAACTGGGGGTTGTTGTGCCGATAATCCCTGCTAGGAGAAAAAGAGTTCTGAAAACTTAGTTGATGAGGGTTACCTGCAAAGGAAAAACAAGCTGTTCTTCTCCCTCTCCTCTGTCTCTGTTTATTCTAATCTATTGATAACTGTACTGAAAAGTTCTGGCACCGATTAGGAACCAAGCTCTCCCAGCGTCGCTTTTTGTGAAATCAAATGAACTTTAAAAAATGCACTTCCTATGAGTCCTTCCAATATGGGAAGGGGGTGTTTGGGGTGCAGGATTTACGCAATGCCCCTTTTCCCTGCCAGCCAGGCCTCACCTCCCATGCTGGAATAATACTGGAATAATCGTCCAGTGTTGCAGCTCCAACTATGCACTAAAATAGAAGTGTGTACCCCCTGTGTTAAATCTGATGAATTCGTAATTATTTTTAGTAAGGCATTACGTGCCTCCCTTGTGAATAACTTGTTTTCCCCGAGCAGGGGATGCAGGGAGACGGTGATGTTCCGACATTGTTCCCTGACCCACATGCTGGCTCCGAGCAGCTGAGCGCCCGTCGCACGAGGCGCTCCATCACCCAGGAGCACAATCACACTTCCCCTCTCCGCTCCGCCGACACGTCAGCCTGAGAGCAGCACCTCCTGCTGCACTGGTACGGCTCAAGACCACGCAGGGAACTAAATAAACTAGCGAAATAAATAAAATTTACAGCCTGCTTTTCATAAAGGGCTTGATTTGCAGATGCAAATGCGGGCCTTGATCCCGCAAAGGCGATGCTCCTGCGCCACTTTTATGTAGCGCGAGGAGTCAGAGTGACTTCAGCTGGATGACTCTCAGTGCATAAATTTCAGCGCCAGCTTCTCTCTCTGCAGATTTAGAGCGAGTCTCTGTTGACTACAACAGACCAGTTATTCTGCTGCTCCAAGTGTTTGTGCAACTTAGTTACCCGGTGCTATGCAGGAACAGGCAGATGCGAATCCTGCCCAGATCCTTCCGAGCCGCGTTTGATCATTAGAAATGAGATTTGGATGTGAGCAACGTCAGTGCCCCGTTTATTTTTTACCAGTTTTTGGAAGTGTAACTGGTTTTGAACAGATATGTTGGCTAGTTTATCACGGATAATCATTAAAATGATCATCTGTATTTGAGAAGGTGCTTATGTTTTTTTTACAGGTGGATGGCAGCAAACATGTGTTTTCTACCAGTTCTGTTCTAGAAACGTAAGTGTAGGGTTTGGTTCACCTGTCTGTGATAAAAGTGCAATAAACAGGAATATGAATACAGTACAGAATTTTCCTTAAAGGTTTTTGGGAGTGTAAATTTGGAGCCTGGAGAAATGGATCGGGATTTTTTCCTGCATACTCTGATTTTACTATTAGTACTCCAGTTTAGGTTTAAAATGCATTTAATATTAGTACTCTAGTTTAGCTCTGAAATGCATTAATTGAAGTGCATCCTTCATTCCATTCCTGTCATTGATGCAAACCAGGGATGGCTTGGTCCAAAATACATATAATATAAACTGTTCTGGACCTGAGCATTTAGAAGATGGGTTGTTTTTCTTATAGTTTGATCTCACACCAGCCAGACATGGGTATATAAGCACCACTGAGCACAACTGCTTCTAGTGAGAAGCCAAAATTCCAACATTTGGTATCAATCCTGTAAAAGTAAATTCATTAAGAGGGTGGTTCACATCACTTCTTCTATTATTTAATGTAAGGATGTCATCCAGCGTGAAGGATTGCACTGGTAGAAATAAACTGCTACTATAGACAGTGTGTGATCTTAGATCAGCAACTTCCCCACAATTTTAGGATGAGTTTTTAGAATTTAATTACTGTAACACTGGTTTTTTTACACATTTAAAAGGTTTTCAACAGAGACCTGGCGTTTCATGCCATAACCGTAACTTAGTGTAAGCGAAAAGTACTCAGTCATGCCACAGGCTCAGTGGGGACCCAGAGAAAGCACAGTGGATGCAAGTCTTTTTCTTTTTGTCTTTTTTTTTTTTTTTTCCCTGGTTTAAAAGCACAGTGAATCTTGTCATCATGAAAAAGAAACCAAGGGGGCAGGCTTCAAGCGTGAAGGTTGCCAGGAATAATACTTCATGGGAGTATCTCAAGTGGGTTTCTTGCAGGAGATGACCCTCACTGGTTACCTTACACTGATGCTGCCTCGGTGTTTGACGTGCTGGGTCCCCCAGGCTCTGATCCCACACCGATGTGGGTGGTCATGTGTGCTCTGTAAGGGCCCTGAGACTCCAGATCTTCTGCCCTGCTCCTTCCCTCTGTCTCTGGGAGCAGGACTTGCACATCCTGGGCGATGTTCTTCCACACGGGGTCATGCTGGCCTTTGAGCTCCCAGTCAGAAAGGTGTGGGTTACTTGCAGTCTGGGCAGAAACCCTCTCAGTTCTTCCTAATTTTGAAAGGAAACCAGGTCTGTTTAAAACAAAAAAATAGCCGCTTGTGCTCAGCTGCTGCCGCGAGTGCCTCCAGGAGCAGTTGGCTCCTCTGGGCCCCGGCCATGCGCTCCCAGCCCTCCCTGCTCCTCCCGCTGCCAGCACCAGCATTTGTGCAGCTGCAAGGTGAAGTGGATCAGGGAACGGATCCAGCTGAACACTAATCCTGCTGCGGGGGGGGGAGGAAAAAAAGCTTATTTTCAGCTGGATCCGTTCCCCAGCCTGGTTGTGCCTTCAGCCCCACGGGCCACGTGCTCGGCAGGGAGAGGCTGAGGCGGGAAGGGAAGGAGCAGCCGGGGCAGGGAGCGCGGGGCTGGTTTTATGGCAGCGCTGGCTTACACCGTCTTAAAAGCATTTGTCAGGCTGCGACCTCGTGTTAATATATTACTGTTCCTGCGCTCTGTGCAGCCGAGGTTACAGCGCTGGGTGTTCGCTCCCGGAACCGTGACGCTGCATTTTGCAGGATCTGCGGGAGAAAAAGGCTCCGGCCGCGTTCAGTGCTTCTCTTTTAGAAACAGGGACGTGGTTGTGTTGGGGAGACAACTGTGGGGTTGGCAGAGGGGCTGTTGGCAAGGAGCAGGGTAGCCACACACGTTACCAGGGTATATTAATCCTCCACTGGCATCAACTGCAGCAACAAGTGGTCTGTAAGACCAGCAAAACACATGGGATCCTCTAACACAATATATAAAACAATTTAGTGCAGCAGTACATTGATCGTAACAGCAACAGTTGTGTTGTAACCACGGTCTCGCCGTCGTTACTTTCCTCACATTAAATTAAATATAGATTTGGACCGATTTTCACAAAGACGCACAAATTCAGGCACCGGATAATATTTTTACATAATATGTTGGTGTTATCCCTTCTTGGCAAATTTATTCCCGTTGAGAAAGAAAAAGAGTTCCATGCTGAGAACTCTTGAATTGAATCGATGATTAGAACGAGGCAGTACGTATTACTTCTGCCCTACTACAGACACTGAATTCAAATCGGTGGGAAATTCTCAAATCCATTTCTCTTTGCAAACATGAGCAAAAGGATGCAAACATACAATAAAATTCCTTTTTTTTTTTAATAATCCTGTTGGGGTTCTTTTCCTCCCCCCCCCACCCCCAGCATGTGTGTTCATTATGCAGAACTGTTGGGGCATTTTTATTCCTATTTTATTCAGTTTATATTCTTAAGCAAGGAATTACAAGTCTGGAGAAAAGCCTCACAGAGTGTATGCACATTTGTATCCCCCCCTCTATAAAACAACTTAATGTCACCACCGCGTGAGCAGAATTGTTCTGCTGATAGAACACATGGCTGATGTTTAATCTTTCCAGGAAAGTTTAATGAAAGGTTCTTGAATCAATCTGTCTGGTTTAAAGTTTGAAGGGCACTTGGATGCACTAATGTGATGTATGTGCCAGGTGTTTCTAAACAAACAGTTATCAGATAAAGACACTTGTGCCCTTCCCACTCCCTCCCTTATCTGCCGTGGGCTTCCTCGACCTTCACCTTCCATAAACTTGAAACAGCTTGTGCCTGTGCCTTCAGTAGTGTACTGTAATATCTTAATGGGGAACAGCACCCAGCCTCTATTTCCACATTTGTTATTGTTTTTTTAAGCCATTAACATTATAATGGCCCCAGAAAAGAGTTTGGTTACAGAATGAAAGGGTGAACTGGACCTTCCAGGCCATGTCCTGTCTGCTGGGACACTGGGAATCACCTTGCTTGGGCACTGCTGGTGTTTGGAATGAAACACGTGTGTTTGTGTTCCTCAGACACGACTCTCAGTGCCTTATTCTAGCTGTCACTCGCTGTTTGAATTACAGTCGTGCCTGGGGCATCATCCGAGATCTGGCTGGAAAAGATCTGGCCAAAGGGGGTATGACAGATGTCTGTAAAACCCTCCAGGGTGTGGGAGAGGGAATAGGGAATGAGGATGCACAAATTCTTATAACACAAGAATGTATCAAATCACCACTGGCTATCAGATTTTAAATCAGGAGTCCTTTCTTGTAGTACAAAATTAAATAGTGCAACATCCTGCCACCAAAATATTGCGGAGCCAAATTATATCCTAGGTTAAACAGGGCTAAAATTAACTCCTGGGACACAGGTCCATCAGTGATTCCTGCACATGCCCTCTAGATGTGGGCTCTGGGTTCAGAGACTCCTCATGCTGCTGCCTGTTGGAAGCTGGAAGGGATATTTCTGTCTCTCAGAGTTTGCTCTGGGGCATCCATCGTGACCACATTAGAGACAAGGGAGAGGCAGAGCAGAGCTGGCCCAGCCAGCAGCTCTGACCTTCTCCTCCTGGCTCTGACTGTCCTTGGGAAGATCATCCCAGCCCCAAAGCACCTGCAGGTTAGTGAGTTGAGAGGAGATAACCAGGGGAAAAGAGATGAAGAGACCCATTCTGGGTCCCTCAGCAGGTCTGGAGAAGCTGCTTCCCGCAGTCCCCGGCCAGCAGCCAATTCACCAGAGCACTGGGCTTCAGTCTCCTATGCTAATTAGGAACGTACTGGCATCAAACTGAAGCAGTGCAGCCCTGCATGAGGCCCTCCAAGGATTTCAGTGCCTGGAAGGCATAAGTTGCATTTCATTGATAGTACAATTGTGTCTTAAATCTCTCTGGTCACCAGAGATGTAGCAGGAGTGGTGTCAGCTCGAGAGCGAGCGAGGTAAATGCAGATAAGGCAGCGCCCGGGGATTGCCCGGTGTCGGTACAGAACAAAGGGGCCTGAGCTGGGTGAGCCTTGTACCTGCTGCTGCAATCTAAACAACCCAGAGCCACCCAACACAGGCTCCTGCGCTGGGCACAGGCACCAGGTGGGACTGCCACCATCCCTACTGGGAGTTTAAAGAAGGAACATCATCTCAGAGGTCAGTCAGGCGTTTGGGAGTGGTTCCACACCCGCACTAGCAGCAGAGCGACCTGCACTCACCCTTCCTCCTCTTCGTTCTGAGGGAAGGGTTTCTTACGGGAAAACAAAGCCCTGTAGCCAAATCTCAGCCAAAAGCTGCTCATTGCCAGAGTGTGTGAGTTGAAGCAAAGGACCACCCACCTGAAAGCAGGACCACTGTCACAGCAAGTGACAGCTCCAGAGGGGATTGCTGGGTTGTAAACTGAAACAGTGACACACTGGAAGTCCTGCTGTGATATAATTATACTGGTGGAAACATGGCCTGTTCCATCCTGCTTATTTTGCTTCCCAAACTGCAATAAGATGCACTGGGGTCTGCATTTCTTTTAATGACTGAATTGTGTCCCCATAAATATTTTTGCTGGTGTAACATGGTATCAAAGCAACAGACCTCTGTGGTGAAGACCAGTCCTTAGTTTCTAAGTAAGCTGTTTTACCTTTTCGTTGGCAGCACATAAGCTGTAGGAATTCAGAAAAGATAAAAGGCACAGAAAGTCTGGTCTCTTACACTTCTATTTCCTGAACAGACTCTCAAAAAGGACAGTCAGGGAAATCATATAATCATTAAAGCTGGAAAAGACCTCTAAGATGCCTTTAAGTCTTCACCATTAAATCCCCAGGAAACCCCCAATGCCCAGGATCTGGGGTCAGAAAAAAAATAAATCTCCCAAAAGACAGAGACAGGGTGGATGCTCCTGTTTGTTCCAGCACCTTCCCAAAGACATGTGATGCAACCAACCTTCTGCTGGGTCCTGCATTTCAGTGCACAAGGTCTTCTCCCATGGTTTTAGGGATGCTCCAGAAAGAGAAGTTTCTGATTCTGATTTTGCCATGCACTAAGGATTCAGGGGTGATAGGCAGCTGAATCAGCTCCTAAGCAGAGCTGTTCCTCCAGGTACACCCGACTCAGGACACACCAGAGTGACTTCTTTATTTAACAGTGCTGTGATAACCTATCACAAGCATCAACAGTGTGGACTGTGGTCTAGGTTTGGACCCTTCCCCATCTGTGGCATATCTTTCTTTCCTCTTGCACACCTGGATGACCTCTGCTCAATACCTTTGCATCTCAAAGGTTTTGGAAGTCCATTCACAGTACCTATGATGAAGAACCCCGGGAGGTGCAGCACTGTTTGGGTGGATATCTGAGGTACAGACAGAACTCCAATACCAGAATAATGCCCAGCCACAGTGCAATCCTCTCTCTAAAGCATCTCTTGGAGTGACCATATCCACAAACACGGAGCAGTAGGAACAGGGGTTCTGCTTGGGAAATCAGGAGGAAGTTTTCACTAGCAAGGCTCAAAAAGCCTAAAATACTTTAACAAATGAAGAAGATTTTTCAACTGCTATTAGTGCTGCTTCCTAAAGAAATTTTAATTCATGTAACGAACCACCTCATTTAAAAGTCAGGCTCCTAAAGCTATGGGGGCTGAGTCTGGTGTGATTCTGGCTAAGGGAGTTGGTGGGCAGCAGTAAAGCACCTGAGCTGCACTGGCTCCCAGCTGCAGGAGCAAACAGGAGTTTTAAAAACCTCAAATGCAATGTCATATTTGCAGATGAACTTTTCTCTGTGCCTCTGAGAAGTCTACTGGCTGTTGATCCTGAGCCGGGCAGTTGCTTGTTCCTGGAATTAACTCACCCTCCCTTTAGTTCTGTGGGTTAGCAAGAGAATAACTCGTGTGAAGAACTCAGCCTAAACTAAAATCCTGGGAAATTGTTTTGGGCAGGGCCTAGGTTTTGTTTAAACAAATAAACAAAAAGCAAAAAAAAAAAAAAAGGGGAAAAAGCCACTCAGAGCCAAGCCCAAAGGGATTGTGTCATGCAAGCCAGCGTTTACGTTCGTTCTCTGTAGGTTTTTATCTAATTTAGATAAATATCTAAATCAAATTTCATTTGCAAAACAAAAAGAGGCACTTAATCTCAAAAATATCAAATTGGGAAACTGGGAAACTTTTTCATTTGGGGCTTTTCTTCTACACGAGGCTATTTCCTGAAATCATGATGAATTTGCAAATAGTTTCAGCTGTCCCAAAATTACACTTTTCAGCAAACAGCTACTTGTCTGATGAAAATCACTCAGCTGTTACCAAGGTCTTGGCTAGCTCTGGCTGTTACATTTCCAATGGGATTTTTCCACAACAGTTAAGCAGCAGCCTGGGAGTTTAAATATGGATAATTCTCTCCATCCTGTTGCAACTTCTGCAGCTTCAGCTTTTCCCTGGCTCTGCCTGCTGCAGGCTGGGAATGTGCACAGGGACGGCAGTAACTGCTGGAGGAGGAAACAAAGACAAGATGCAGCATTTGGGATAAAGTCTAAAGGAGATATAAAGTGTATCTGGAGATGGAGGGATTGATGGAGAGCCCATGGTGGAACTGGGAGGGTTGGAGGATCTCTGTGGGAAGAGCAGCATCCTGGCAGCTCCTGTCTGTGAGATATCAAATATAAATGTTATCTAGCAAGGAGAGCTGAGAGGGGGGGGAAAAAAAGCCTTTAAAATCCAGTTTTACACGCATTGTGTTTTGAGTAAATATTATTTTAGCTATCTAAAGTATTCAAACTAATCATGGCAGTTTCCTTTAATGCCTGCCATTCCAGACACAAGGTTTATTTACTGTAATGTAATACATCTTGAGGGAATGTCGTATGCAGATATTAGCAATTAACTCATTAATCTAAAAATCACAATTCTTGCAATTAATAGAGCACTGCACAGTCACTCTAATTACAAACTCTGCACAAAAGGCCAGTCTCACAGGGAACATGTAGCCTCCTAATTAGCCAAGATTTCAAAGGCAGACAGAAAATTGAGATGTTGAGGGTCAGGGAGGGAAAAATGTGAATACGGTGCACTGTGAGCATCTGACAGCAGGGCTGACAAGCAATGCACGGAGAGTTTACCTTGGTGCACTCTGGGGGCAGCACTCACCTACCCGGGGCAGGTGAGCACTGGCTGTCCACAGTGCTGCCACTCCCCCTGGGGGAGGCACCGGTGAGACCCACGAGGTCCTCCAGCCAGGAAGTTCCCAAACTTTTGCAAGGCACTCACACAGAGAAGTTTAAGGAAAGCACTGCTGTGAGATGCAACCAGCATCTGGTGATGGAGCTTTATCTGCTGGGAGACCAGCAGGGATCTCAGCAGGGATCTCTATCCGGGGCTCAGGGATGGGCAGCAGCTCCTCGGCACCGCTTTCCAGCCCTCTGCTCTTCCCTGAGCCACGAGAGCCGGTGTTCTTGCTGCTTGAGCGTCGCAAATCCCAGCAGGAACATCGGCCCCTGGGCACTTGCAAGCGAGCCTGCCAGGGCTCCGGAAAACATCCCGAGGGATGCTGTGAGAAGCATTTCCTCACCCAGGCCCCCACCCAGATGCTATTGTAATCTTTATCTTCAAGCAAGAGACAGGGAGTCTGCCAGCACCCGGCTGGTGTTGGTAGAAACCGTTGTCATGAGTTGCCTTATGGTGGAAAAAGGCTGTGTGAGACAATGCCTGTTTGACTTACAGAGGACAAACACGACTGCAGCACTGATTTCTCTTCCCTTGGATTGTGTCCCTGGGCTACAGCCTCCCAAGGAGTTTAGAAGCTTTTGGTTTTGGCACTGAAGAGAGTACCTTTTTTTCAACATAGGCTTTTTACTGATCATGTTCCAGAGACCTGTGTGGGCAGCAACTTTTTTTAGGCAGCACCCAATTTTTTAGGGGGCACATCCTGTTATCCTTGCTGAAAGAACCCTTTCAGCTCAGAACAAACCATCCCCTGAGGGAGCAGCTCCTTGTCCAGGAGCTCTGGAGGAAATCACGAAGGTGGAAACAGAAAGAGCTACAAGAAATCACCCTAAGGAAAACCACTGTTATCCTACCACTCTAGGACAGAACTCCACAGAGAGGTGGGATCTTGGAGGCTGAAGCTGGTCCAAGATCCATAAGAGGGAAGAGGGCTTGGAAGGGAAGATGCTCATGTGAGTGAGCAGTTCAGGAGACCTGTGAGCCTCATTTTGCAGCCTCCTGCAGCCTGGGCAGGGGAGAAGAACCTTGTCACGGGGACTGCTCAATGGCTGCTCCCTTCCAGCCCAGTGATGGGCTGTTTATCTCCCATTCTGTAGGGTGGGAGATAACTTTAAACCTCGGATTGTTGAGTCAATATTGCTCGAAGACTTGGCAAATGATATTAAGAATCAACTAGAAAAAGACTGAGAATAAGAGCTGATAAATTACAAGTCAGTTGGGATCCCTGAACCCTGCAGTGCTCAACCTGTGCTCCCAGATTATTTTTTTTACATTTATTGGGCCATGCCAGAAGCTGCTGGTGCTGCTGTGGGACAGGGACCAGACACCACAGTCAGTCCTGGAGCGCACTGGTCAAGTGGTTGGAAAAGTGGTTGGTGTGAAAAGAAACGTCCATTTCTCTGAAAAGGTGGAGAAAACGCTTCAGAAAAAAAAAAAAAAAAAAGTTTTTCTAAAATTAAAGCCTCTGGATTGCTCTTTGCTGGGAGCAGAGTATGGGATTCTGATGTATTTTTTAATAACAAAGATCGCCAGGATGTGGGAATAACCGAGAGTTATTAATGTATCCCTGCAAGGACGACCTGGGGATGAGGAGAGGAGCCCGGGGTGAGGCAGCACAGATCTCCAGGGCTCTTGTCCTGCCTCTGCCCTTTCCCTCCCTGTCTTAACACAACTGTGCCCGACCTGCCCCTGCCGCAGCCGGGACACTCCGACCTGACCTATGGACGGGGCTGTTGGGAAACATCGACCCATTAATGGTTGTAAAACATTTCTGGGTCTTTGCAGGGAAGGCACAACGGATACATAAAGCACTGGGAAGGAGCTGCAGCGATGTGGTGGGGTTTTTTTGCACAGATGAACTAAAAAATCGTGTTTTCTTTTTTTAAAACGTTCTTTCTCTTGCACGTGAATTCCACAGATGAAATCGTTGTTGTAGAGGGGGTTTGTTGCAACCTAAGGACAGTTTTTCAAGGGGCAGAAAATCAATGTAAATCTTGAACCCTCTCCATTGCTGTCACTTAATTAATTTCATGTTTTACCAAGATTATCTCCCCAAATGAATTATAATATGTTTTCAATACTGTTCATTCAGCAATTAATCACTGAAAGGAAGAAACTTCATTTCAAGTGCTAGTAAAGTATATGTAAATTATTAATCACAGTGTTGAACTAACAACAGATCACTGGATGCCATCCAGGACAGATGAGATGCGACCACTTGCATGCACTTCTTAAAAGCAGCAAATTTTATCCAGCCATTTCAAAACTCCCAGGAAAGCCAGTAAGTTACAGATATGCTGAGGAAAGTCATGCTCAGATTTAAGAATACATTTTTCTACTCATTGTAGAAAAGAAATGAAGAAAAATAAAGCATGAGATATTTCTTAAAGTTCAAATGCAGCGGTCTGTCTTGGAAGACAAAAAAGATGATAAGAATTGGTAAGTCCAGGCTGGCAGATATTAGAATAGCAAAAACATAGTGCTTATGTACATAATGGTTTAACTTAGATTAAAAACCATAACTTATCTGAAAACACTCTTTTTAGTACTTCAGAGGTTAAATATGGTTCATAGCATCCCTCTCAATTAAATTGTTTCTCCCTCGCTTCAATAAAGTATATTAAAAATCATTTCCTGAAAAGCAACAGAAGATCTTTTTTTTTTTTTTTTTTTTTTTTTTTTTTTTGCAAGCTGACACCGTGTTATTCCTTTAAAGAGAAAGCACGTGCAGGGCTGGGATCTCACCAGAGCCCGGGCACAGCCAGGGAACAGCCCTGCCCTCTTCCGGGAAGTGTTTCACAGATTCACGGAATTGTTTAGGTTGGAAGAGCCCTCCAAGACCATCGAGTCCAACCGTTCCCCCAGCATTGCCAAGGCCACCACTAACCCGTGTCCCCAAGTGCCACATCCACATGGCTTTTAAATCCCTCCAGGGATGGGGACTCCACCACTGCCCTGGCAGCCTGTGTGAGGGTTTGACAACCCCTTCCTTGAAGCAGTTTTCCCTAATATCCACCCGAAACATCCCTTGATGCAACTTGAAGCCATTTACCCTTGTCCTATCCCTTTTCCCCCACCTGACTCCACCCTCCTGTCAAGGAGTTGGAAAGAGTGAGAAGGTCCCCCCCCTAAGCAGGACATGGGGTGTGGTTCCATTTGCACCAAAAGGGGCTGATTTCTCCTCAAAATCACCATGACACTGTGATGCCACAGCAGAGGAAACCCTGTCAGCTGCATCCCTTTGCTCCCTGCAGCCCATCCAGGGCTGCCCTCACCCCACATCCCAACACGTGGGGAGCTGCTCCAAGGAGCTCACTTGCACACACCCCAGAGAGGAGCTTGTTCCAGCTCTCTCTGCCTTGTGCCAGCGGAGGTTTTTTCAGCATTGCTTTGCTTACACAGTAGAATTTATTTGTTCATGATCGATGGGGAAGTCTGAGGTTTGCAGTCACCTCTCCCTTCTGGCTATTTGCATTTCATAGGGGATTGTATTAAAGAAATTTCCAAGGATAAGAGTAAGTAAGATGCACAGTCTCAAAATGACCATCAGACTCCTGTGCTTGCCACTAGAGTAGCTATAAATGTACCATTAAGTAGGAAAGTGCTTGGGTTTGTCTCCAGCAGGAAGGTGGCTTCCCCAGGCCATATGCTGCAACTCATTGCATTGCCCTCCCTCTCTTCACCACCCACCCTCTCCCTCTTCCCAGGATTTCTGCAAGGATTTACCCAGGAATTTCCACCGCAGTAGGTAAGGATGATGTTTTGCTTCTCTCAGCGCTGGAGGAGAGTTGCTGTGGAAGGACTGGGCTTTCCCACTCTCCCCCTGACACAGCCACTGGTTTCTGAGACATTCCCTGGCATGGTGCATTCCACGAGGACACTGACAGCCTTCTGTGGGATGCAGGCACAGTGTGACCCTAAGCAGAGCCAAAGATTCCCATTTCATTCCCCTGCGCTGGGATCTGGGTGGCTCCATCGTGGAGGTGATGAGGTTAAAAAAGATGGGGACAAATGGGAATATTCCTACAGGCTTCGCTGTGGATGCAAAGGGCCCTCGAGGGATCAAAATATGAAGATGGAAACTGTCATCTATTTTTGGAAATGTTTTGCTCTCAGGGACAAACTCCAAGGCTATTAATCAGCATAACAAGAAGAGGAAGAGACTCTCAAAGATCAATTGCTCCTCGCTGGAGAAGCAGTTCAAAATAATTGTATATGTGTTGGGGTTCTTTTTGGTGTAATTGAATGGTACCCAAAGAGTCAAGTATATTTAAGGGATAATCTCTCCTGTGCTGTGGTGAACAAAGCAATAAACGCCTGTTGAGATTGATTAATCACTGAGGAGGTGCCAAGCAGTTTAATCCATCCCAGAAGTCTTTTATGACAATGCTCCTGCAAAGTGGTGGGGATTATTATTATGTAAGAAAACTGATAGAAAAACAAAAAATTCCTTGTCTTTGAAATATGCAAACATTATGTTTCTGCCTCCACCTGCAGGAAACCTCCACCCTAGAGGTTGGGATAAGGATCTGCTGGTAAAACTGCCTGTGGACAGGAAAGGTTCCTGCAGAGTAATTCCTAGAAAGCTGTCTCCTCCCTCATTCCCTCTTACTGGTGGAGATAAAGAGGGGAAAAGCATGAAATAAGGTTCTTCTGGTAAAAGAAGAAGCTTCCACAAACAGACCTTTCAGTCTGTACAAAGCAGAAAGAGGAACACGGTGATTCAAGCACACAGTGCTGCTCCATAAAAAAAAAAAACATAGAGGTATTTTACTACTTTATGCTCTTTTCTTAATGTGAAGTTCAAAAGCAAAATAAATCCCATTAATTTTTCATCTTGGTCAGACTCTTCTGCAAGTTCTTGTTGCTCTGGTGTTTCCATGTGTTAGAGCCTCCACTCCAAAGGCCACTTGCTTCCAATCACCTCCTCCCACTGACATTTCTAGTTCCAATAAAATGATAATTTCTGATGCAAATTTAAGACAAAAGCAAGGCACTAAGCCACCTTCCCCCTTCCACACATCTCGATATCCCAAGAACCCAGGCTCACTTGAATATAAAATTATGAACGTAATTAATTATCTACCCACTGCAGCAAAAGTGTTCAGCTTATGGATGGGGTATATCAGTGGTGACTACACTCAAATTAAGAATGTGTGGTCTGCCATCAAACTAATTCCCAAATACAAACTGTAAATGCATTGACTCGAGTTCATGGCTGTAGTGCAGTGAGGGCAAACTCCCCCACTGCACCTGCACTAAGAGTCAGATGAGTTTCCCCATGATCTCTCTGGCTGCACCCCAATCACATACCACCCAGTGGCACAGCCAGGAACTGTCCCATTTATCTGGGAGTACTTTGTGGATGCAGTGACATATCCCAGAACTATGTTTTGGGAAGGATTTTCTTTCACCTTCCTGTTTCAGCCCAAAATTCCACTAAGTCTAATGTGCTTTATGATAAACAGCAGCTCGAAGGCAGCCTTTATGCATTGCCATAAAATCCTGGAGTGAAAGCATGTGCTTCTCCTCACTGAAGTGTAAAGGTGCACTGATCAGGTACAAAGATGAGGCTACAAACACAGCTGGATGTGGCCATCACCGGGTTCAAAACCACGAAGGGCCGTGTGCCAGGAACACATTTTCACTGGCATTGTGCAAAATGAAATGAAAGACATAATTAGGATGAAAGCACCTCAGGGCTTGACTGTTGGCCCTCCAATTCAGTGGGACTTTGGCCATCAGTTTTAAAAAGAGAGGAGTCAGACCTTAAAGGAGATGCACAGCCTGCTGTTACCTTAGCAGGGAGTGCTACAGACTCCAGTCTGCTGTGTAGACCCTGCTTGCACAGGATGTGGCAGGAGTGTTTGCTGGTTAAGGGACTGGATGGCACCCAAGAAATCCCATTTCAGGTTTTATTCTTGCCATAGACTTCCCCTGGGACCTTGGGAAAGTCACTTAGCTGTGGGTGTCCCCAGCCATACACCAACACCTTGTTTCTGGTCCCAAACTGGGCTTCCAGCAAAGGAGGATGGAGGATGTCTGGCTCAAAGTGCCCCCCATACTTCACACTAGTGTTGGTTGACACCTCCACCATACAAAGGTACTGGAATTTCAGAGCAACAAACATTTTTTCACATGGGATAAGGTGATTGGATAATGCTCTGAGCTGCACCTACTCAGGAGTGAACTGTCCCTAACTCTTAGGAGAACACTTCTGTCTTGATTAATCTAATATGAACAATAAATATTAGTATGAGAAAAGTCTGAAAATTGCTCTTTATCATTACTTGTACGTAATAGATGAGTCTTTAAAAAAATTCATATTCTCTTCACCTTCTCCTGAGCAGTAGCTGGTATTTGATATCAAGAGATTTTTTTCCTATTAAATTAATCAGAAGTCGTCAAGTTCTAGGTAACGTCAAGGGTTTTTTTTTTGGTTCTTTTTTTTGGCCTAACTTCAGAATTAATACCAGTGAGTTTGAAAAGGGTATACATTTTTCATTATGTCAGATGAAAAGAACATCCTTCCTATTTGTATGATAGCGCAATAAAAGACATCACCAGTGACTTCAGCTCCTGGGTAATTTTTTACTTGTCTATCTGGTTCATTTTTCTTTGATCAAACAAAGACTAAAAATACTGTGGCATTTTACTACTTCAAAACTCAGACATACATAGACTTTATCTTTCCAAGGGAATATTGGAAGCTACTGAATATTTGAGTTGCCTGAACTTTGTGGGTTTTGGATAAGGACCAATTTCACCAAGCGTAGTAGAGCTGCAGCATCGGCTCTCACAGTGCTGACTGTGATCCCATCCTGGTGCTGCCCCCAGCACAAGCAGGGCTGAATAAAGCTGTGACAAGCTGGGGATAGTTGCA
Source organism: Empidonax traillii (assembly GCF_003031625.1). Taxonomy (NCBI): domain Eukaryota; kingdom Metazoa; phylum Chordata; class Aves; order Passeriformes; family Tyrannidae; genus Empidonax; species Empidonax traillii. Next base: position 184,054 of record NW_020955775.1, on the reverse strand, counting down.
ATGCCCCAATTTTATTGCCCAGATATTTGAAAATCATCTTAATTTGTTTTTTTTTCCTCCCAGCAGAAGAGAAAAATGACAATGTCAGAAGTGGGTCGGGCTCCTTGGTTGCTTCACCGTCCCTTTCTGATCCTGATTAATTCTTCCTGATTAATTCTTCTGCTGCCTGATCGCCTTTGTCTTTTGCTTTCTACCTTCTTGCTGTGCTTATCTTTGAGCACTTCCCCTCATCCCACTCACTTCTCTATCATTTATTTTCCTCCTTTGTCCCCAAAATCAATGGCAAAGTTCTTAACTCTTGCTGCCTGAACTTCCTTTCCTTTATCTCCTCTCTGCAGTGTTGTGTTCCTACTTCTCTCTCCACCACGCATTCAGTCACCAGTATCTTCAATGCCTCCTTATCTTTTCTTCCCTTCTCCATCGCTGGCTCTCCACCTTTCCCTCAGCTCCCCTCAGTCCAGCACCTTTCCCAGCTCACCGTGCTCTCCAGCCCTCCGCTCATCCTTTCTGCTGAGGCTGCTGCTCAGTGTCCTGAAGGCTCTTTACTCCATATCTGCCCCTCCAGACCTCTCTAGCTGCGGAGCCCCTCCTCAGTTATCAGTCACTCCACCAGCATCACTGCCTGGATTTCTGTTCCCAGTGTGTGCCCACATATGTATCTGCCCTTTCAAAACACTTCTGTCTCAACCTTCAGCTTTTCCATCCTCGCCTTACAAACATCTCGATTTCCAAGATGAAGCTTTCCCTTCTCCCGAAGCCTTCCCTGCAACCCATCCTCTTTCTTCTCACCATTAATAATCCCTGCTCCCTCCCTCATCTAAACTGCCCTCTGTCTCTTGCCTTTTTTAGCCCGTAAGTGCCTTGGGACAGGGAACATGGATCATCAGTGTTTATAAAGTGACTGGTAAATTTTTGTGACACTGTATAAATATTGCCTTTATTAATTACAGTCTCCAGCATGAGACCTTTCTTCAAAAAAGGTTTGTAGAAAGGAAATACATATTTTGGCAGGCTCTCATTGAGAGTATGTTGACCTCACTGCATAATTTCCCTCCCAGCCACAGGAAAGCACATACCACGGCGATGGCTATCGCTGCGGCAGACACGCAGACCTTCCTCCTCATGCACGAGATAAAGAACTATCTGTTAACCTCCTGTTTGTCTCCACATCATCGCAGACCGGTTACCTGATAAGGTTTTAAGTGAGGGTGACATTTCCTACACCTCAGCTCCCACAATTAGACGTGAGTGTCAGAGAACATCATGTCGGCGCAGGTAAGGAGAAGGGAGGCATTAATCTTCCCCGGTAGCACCGGTGCCAACTGTTTGTCAGGGCTGGAGTTACATTTCACTTCATTCTTTCAGTTGACATGAGGCTTTTACGGTGCTCAGACCTTCCCTGTCAGTGGTACTGGATGAGGAGATCATCGTGTGGATGTTTCCTCACCTGCCCAACAACTCCCTTGTGTGCCTTTCACTCATATGGTGTTACGAGGCTCCTGAGTTTCAGGAAAACTCCTCTGGAATAAGAAGGCATCTCTGGACTCTCATTTAAACACCACACATCTTCTCCTTTGAGTCTCAGGAGAAGGTGCTCCCATCAGTGCAAACAGGCAGTGTCCCTTCAGCAGACTCCTGCCATGGAGCAGCACACCCGACCGGTGCTCCTGCTTTTTATCTCTCCCAGCTGGCTCTGCGTTAGGGTTTGTATCTGCTTTTTGACAACTTGCATTGTCTAAAATGCTGTTCTTGCTTTAGTGTCCCACCTTGGATGGGCACAGTGGCAGGTGTCGTGTGTGGCAGCCAGAGGGGAGCTGGTGGCCTGTGCCTGGGATGAGTGTGGAGCACGGATGAACCTTGGCAAGTGTGGGTCCCATGGTGTGGATAAGCTGTGTGTGATACAGAGAGCAAAGAGATTAAGGGAAAATCCAGGTAGGAAATTTATGCCCTTGCCAGAAATACTGTAAATAAATCCTGCCACAGGCAGCACAGCCTAGTCTCGATATTGCCCAGCCTCTTCTTTCAAGCTTTCCTCTGCTCTGTGCAGCTCATCCACACAGATACAGCAACAGCAATGTCTTTACAGTCACATATTTACAATCACTTTTTATTTTTTTAGGGAAGCAGACCTAATTTTGTCCATAAAAGACACTTGTGGTTATTACAACATCCTACATTAGGAATTGTACCAGTTATAACTGCACCAAGTAGCTAAATATATTTTATATAATCAGCTGCCATACCAAATAGATGAATATGAAACGTGTGGAGACCTCACTCTAGTCCTTCATCAGCTCCCTCGTAAATGAGTTTTAATGAAATATTGACTTAGTGCTGGCACTGTTTCAAGAGATTGCTTGCACCTTACCCTAACCAGTGTAATATCAAAAGCCTAATCAAAGCATAAATCATCACAAACAAACAAACAATCAAACAAACATGTTTGATTGCTTTGCAATATGAGAGTTTAACAAGTCTTTCCCAACTGGGATCCTGGAAGGGAGGTAAGCCCAAACTGACAGCTGCTCAGCTGGAAACTGTAATGATCCAGACCCAGCCTGGAAAAAGGACGTGTGAACTGCCATTTGAAAGAGCTGCTGATGCCTCAGTAAAAACTCTCACGCTGAAGTGATTGTTCATTCTGAAAAGCTATTGAGCCCATCAATACCTGTGCTCTAGTGTAGAAGAAACACACAGGCTAATTTGACCCCTGTGTTTTATTCACCTCCTTTTACAAGTTTCCTCCAGAAAACTTGATGAATAATGAAATGGTGATAAAAAACGGTGCAAAAGTCAAAGGCAAAGTCGTCAGAGAGCTGTGGAGGGTCTCATGGTGCCAACTGACTCTGTGGCAAAACAGCAGATTGAATTAAATTCTGCTAAGCTCAAAGGGAACCCCCGGCCCTCACTCTGTGTACTCACTGATGAGCTCCTCTTCAGCTCTCACCACTCAGAGAAGAGATCTGAGAGCCACTGCTGATAGTTTGAAGAAACATCAGTCAAAGCTCAAAGGCAGCCAAAAAGGCAACTAGAATATATAGGCATGTGTGCCTGAGAGCTTATTTAATTTTTCCAGCTGTATAGTTGGTGCAATAAAAGGTGTTGCATCTGTCTGTGAGCTCTGTTCCATCTGTACCTTCCGACCATCACAACTGCAGCAAAACGCCACTAAACCAGACAACATCATTATGCCAGGAGATAAATTCACGTGCGTTCACCTCTGGAATATTGTGTGTGTCATTCCCCCGTATCCCACTCAGCTCAGAAAACGAGATGATTGAAGGGGAAATATGATAAAGATCTGTAATAGCCTGAGTGGCGTGGAGGAGGTGTAATGGGAGCGATTATGTGGTACTCAATTTAGGAATAAGTGTTTGCCACATGAAACTTCTGAGCAGTTAAAGCAAATAGCAGAAACCTCTTTTTTTTTTTTTTTTTTCCCCTCCCATAAAACCAACTCAAATTGTGGAATTCATTTGCCTCAGTGTGTCAACTCTATAAAAAAAATGAATGGATTTTAAAGGGATAAGACACATTTACAGAGGAAAGGTCCAAAGGATGGATTGTGCTTCTTTCCTCCTCTTCTTACTCATCTCTTTATACTGCACTGAGCTGTACTGACTCAGACCTCCTTCTGTGGTCTCACACCTTCTTCAGTGTCCACACCTGCTGATTATTCCATGCTCCTTAATTACTGTGCAGCTTCTACTTTACGTGGCTTCCTGCTGATTGTTAAGGAATATGATCAAATATGGAGAATAAAGCACAACGTGGCCTTAGCAAGCCTGGAGCTTCTTACAGGGAGCAGGTGTAAGGAAGGGAAAGTATGGATGAGGACACATTTGGTGTCAAAAAATCCCAGTTTTTCCATGATTACACAGAATCATGGAATCATTTGAGATGGAAAAGACCTTCAAGGTCATTGAGTCCAGCCTTCTTTCAAATCACCACCTTGTCAAGCAGACCAGAGCATGGACTGCCACGTCCAGTCATTCCTTGGACATCTCCAGGGATAGTGATTCCCTGAAAGGAGAAGTAGTGGAGTCACCACCTCTCTGTGGTTATGAAGATTGAAGTGATTGCAAAGACTAACCCACAAATTAGAACCATCACTACCTGGGAAACAGTATTTACCTATTTCTATCTAATGGCTTTAAACTGAAATACATGGCTTTTCCTATCTAATGGCTTTAACTGGATAGAGTGTAGATTTATATTGTATATCAGGAAGAAATTCTTCCCTGTGAGGGTGGGGGGGCCCTGGCACAGGTTGCCCAGAGAAGCTGTGGCTGCCCCATCCCTGGAAGTGTCCAGGGCCAGGTTGGATGGGGCTTGGAGCAGCCTGGGATAGTGGAAGGTGTCCCTGCCCATGGCAGGGGGTGGAAGGAGTTGAGCTTTAAAGCCTCTCCCAACCCAAACCACCCTGTGATTCTGTGACTACATTTGTGTTTATCAACTACCCCCCAGCAAAGCTTTGCTCTCTTTGTTGGTCTCATTTACCTGTGGAGCTTTGACTGCCTGGAAGCCGTGGGTGTTGAAAGTGCTGGAGCCAAGGCCCTGGCAGGGCCCTGCTGACAGGTTAGCAGTGGTTTTAGTTAGAGCAAACCTCTGCCTGTGCAGCTTCAGGTGAGAAGGAGAGACTGCAGAACACGGGGAGCACAGTCCCTGTGTGCAGCCTCTCCACAGCTGCTGCCCTCATCAGTACAATTGTGGTTAAGGTTTTGCATGGGGTGGGATAAGCAGCTTTAAGTCATCTGCACGAAACCACAAACAGGGAGTGTTAAAATGAGGATTAGGACTGGGGTCTTCTTGGCTTTACGCCTGTCCTTACTTAGTCCACAGTTCATTAGTACAGAGGGACAGAAACGCTGGCTTTGACCAAGGATTTAGTCCAGAGTCCTGGAGAATGAGACTGTAAATCTCTTCCAGAATTATTCCTCATTAGCCTTCGAAGTTATCCTGAATATTTTCATATCCACAGGTCTCCGGTGACAATCAGTTCAAAGGGCACACGTACACCCTCCCTGACCAGCCTCCTTCCCTCCTCAGAACAGATTTTCCTCATTTGGGGTTCCTCTGCACAACTCCTGTTCCTGCCAGTGGGAGTTGTGTGTGTGTGTCTAAGAAGAGAATTTGGCTGCGGAACGGTATTTTAACTACTATATTTAACATATTGTATTATGACATTTACAATATTTCCCCCAAAGCTCTTCTCAGATTGAGGAGAAGCGACTCTGCGTTGTGCTGGCCCTTTTTCCTTGCTGATTGACAGTGAAATTAAATCAGTTCATTGCTTGCATGTTGTACACAACTAATTCTGCTCAGCATGGTTGAGCAGTACCTTATTCTGTGGACTTCTCCAGAGCCTCTCCCTGCAAGGGAGGGCTCCCCCTGAGCCAGGATGGGGATCTGCCTCTGCATCTGGATGAAGATCTTTGTCACCGGAGAAAGTTTGGGGTCTGGGGGTTTGTTTGGTTCAGGGGGAGGTTGTCTGGATTCCTCTGGGTGTGTTCATCTATTTGAACGTAGTTCCACAGTGCTGGATTTGAATAACATTTATAGCAAAATCTGTTTCATTTGATGTTAATTATTTAATATAAATTCAGTTATTATGCCATGCCCCAGTAGCCCACAAACTGTTCAGCCATAAACAGATGAAAGAGTACTTCAGGGGCAAAGCCCTAATGTCTGGAGACATGAGTCAGACAGCGGAGTCTTGGAGAGGAGGAATCTGCATCCAAGAGTAACTGAACACAGGCCTTTTAATCTAGAAATAGGACTATAAATTCCAGGAGATAAATTAGTCTTCTGAAATGTTTGGTTCTGTGGGCCTCAGAAGACCAAAGCAGTGTGCACAATTTTGTAGGCAAGAAATAGTTCATTGAGACAAAAAAAAAAAAAAAAATTAACTTCAAAACAAAAGCATTGGAGTTCATTAATTTCCCTGGAGCCCTTTGGAACAGTTTGGATCGTTTCTTGTGTTATTCATATAGCCTTTTAGAGCAAACCATTACGAGAGGAAACTTCCCTATATCCAAAGCCCAAGTTATGTTTTTAGTGTACAACTGGAGACAGACCAGAATTCAGCAGAGAGCTCTCCAGTGCCCTCAGACAGACAGATGACGGTCAGAAGTTCTGCATCTGAAAGCTGCTTCTGTTCGAAACATGGGTTCTAAATCTATACCATTCCTCCTGATCTAGTTGGGTTTTTGCTGGATTTGAGGGTTGCACCTCAGATTCACTTTGCTTTGGACCTGGAGGAGGCAACTTCCCCTGTCCCTGCTGCAAAGACCTCTGGATCTGCGGAAAATTCAGACTCAGTGTGGTGTACAGTGATGTGATCCCTCAGCAGGGATAATGGGTTTATCTCGAGGGTCCACAAAGTCCTTTGGGATCTACTTCTGAGGATTCTGAGCACCCCCTGCTGAAGCTGAGCATGGATGGTGTCTGAGAAACCTCTCTCCCCTGTGCTGTGCCAATACATGCTCCAAGTCCATTTTCCAGAAGTAGCTGGTGATTTAGAGAGCTAAGTGCCATTGTGGAAGGTAATTTAAGCTCTTCAGAATGTAAACCTGATTGAAAGTCAGTGACACTGAAGGTGCAATTCATCTTGTCTCCTTTAGCTGCCCAAAAGTTGGACAAGGCTTCCTGGGATTCCTCCATGGGCAGTGGAGAGCAATGCTCCCAAAGGTGGTGACAGATGAAGGGGACATGGCCTGCCCTGTGTAGGCACTGAGCTTCCTCCACTGGCACAGGGAGAGCCCAGGCATCCAGTGGGACCAGATATCGAACTTATAGGCAATTAGAGGTAATAAAGTACGGGTTTAGTATTCTAACATGTAGTGTAGGGTACAAATACGGGAAAAAAAAGGTGTTAGATGGTGCCACCTCCCTGCTGGTGGGACTTCAGAGTTTTCAGGGCCCAAGAAAAACTCTGCTATAGTCTCCACTATGCCTGTAGCTCAGATTTCCATGTTATTTAGATGCCACTGTTATGATAATGCCATACTCTGGTACAGCCTCTGCAAGATTAGGAGTCCAAGTAACTCCAGGAGTTTAACTCCCAAGTCACATTCGAAATGGTACAGGGCTTGGATTTTTTAATATTATTTAATATTTTCCTCCCTGTGCCTGGTTTTCCCACCTGCATAACGTCTCATCCTCCAGAAGTTTAAGGCTAATATAGCATTTTTTAGGGACAACAGAGACTTTGGGAGGGCTGGGACACCTATCCCATGCTGATGGAGGCCAGGGAGGTCTTCGAGGTAGATCCAGCCTTCACCCAAGGCTTTTTGGGAATGCCAACCCCAGAGCCCAGCAGACATCTCAAGCACCAGGGAAGTTGTAGGAACTCTTTTAACGCCTGTCCCTGTAGTTGTAACGTCTGTCACTGCACTTCACGAGAGACAACTAATCAATAACCGTGGAACCAAATAGGCAAATAAAAATAAAATCCATTAAGATGGCAGAGGTATTTACTTGTTGTATTTACACCACAGAGAGCTGCACTGTCAGTCAGTGCTTCCCCTTCGCAAGATAGAAGCAATTTGTGCAGACTGATCCCAGTTTTCTCATTAATATGTAAATGAGGCATGCCAGTTGTTAGGTTAGAAGAAAGCTGTCATGTTTATTGTGACAGATTTAATGGATGTGTTTGGATTGTGCATTCAATGTGTTTTCAAGAGCATGTCTTATCTTTGTTTAGGCAGTAAATCAAACATGTAAACAACAATTCATTAGCATCTGTCAGAACCTCAAAGCTACATTGTTATAGTTGAAAATCTCCCCAGAGGTGAAGAAAAGTATATCTGACTTATTCCAGATTAGTTTGAATATTTTCTTTCTGTTTGCCAACTTGTAAGTAATAATTGAGCTGCCTCATAGGTGCACTCGGGCAGCACTAGGGGTCAGACAGAAACAAACCAAACCCCAGGAATCCCAAATCCACCGGCCAGAGAGGGGACTGCAGCCACCCACCTCTGCCATCACCCGGCCTCTGCCGTGCCCAGGTGTGGAGTGGTGGGTTTAGGACACTGTTTAATGCTTTGGAAGGAGAGATTTCCACCTGGGCTGTGCAGCTGCTCATCACCAGCAGCTGAAGCCCAGTGTCACCGAGTGGGAAATCTTGGTGTTGGGTGGGGTACATGAGAAAAACAACTTGGATATAGAGATCTGGCTACAGGTGGCCTCAGAGAGGGTCAAGGCTGGATTTGCTGGAGTGGAGAAGGACTGGACCTCGAGATTCCCCGGTGGTTCATCCCCCAGCAACACCTATGTCTCCATCCTGCTGGATCGCCCACGTCCTGCTCCTTGGAACAGCCTGAAGGTGAACATGCTGCACAGGATGGAGACACCTCTATCAGAGATCTCTGTGTGCTTTGCAAACGCCAGCCAAACCTTATCACAGACCCATGACAGAGGAATTGTTGCATCCACTTAAATGATGGCTATAAACAAGGAGAGAGATTAAATAACTTGCCCAAGTGATGACGCAGTGGGTAAAGGGGAGCATAAAATAAAACAAAAGCAGGATTCCAGCCCTTATTCTCATGGGAATTACTGTTTACAGCTTCTACTAGTTCACACAATTATAGAATGGTCTGGGTTGGAAGCGACCCTAAAGATCATCTAGTTCAACCTGGTTCTGCTTTTTGCAGTGGTCTGCGAAAAGGGACAGGTAGGTGGGAAGAAACAAAACACAGGTTCACTAATGACCTTCCACAAACCCAGCTCTGCAGTGATGAAGTGTTTCTGCATTAACTCACTCTTCCATCCCAAGTTTCTTTGCATTTAATAGAAATAATAATAATTTGGGAAATGATACTTAAGAACTAGTAATTACAGTACATCAAATATTTATGATTTGCAATCAGCCTGAAAATGTTCTTATCTACACAGCAAAGTGTGATCTCTTCCAGTGAAGACACAAATTATCCTTCTTAAAGATGCAGTGGGCTTCATGTATTAGCAGGTTCTTTGATATGGTCCAGCTGCACCCACAATTTGTGGTTTGATTACTCTGTTGCAGCTGAAACAACTGATGACCCTTAAATATGAATGACAAGCCTCACCTGGCCATGGTAGTTGAGCAGCTCCATCAAGTCCTAGAATAACAGAATCACAGGATGGTTGGGGCTGGATGAGGCCTTTAAAAATCATCTGGTCCAATATCCCTGCAGTGAGCAGGGACATCTTCCCAGAAATATGGAACACCTCACAGGTCAGGTGCTCTTGTTCAGTCAGAGGAGCTGTGAAAATCTGGTTGTATTGCAGCTGCGGGAAGTTTTAGACCTTGAACAAGGTCAGGATTTGTGCCCCCTACTTTTGGGCAGAAGTGGGGCAGCTTGGCTTGGAAGCAGGGATGGACCTGCACCAGGAGACCAGGGTAAGGTGCCAGGGGGTTTCCCCTTCCCATGTGTGCAGAAGGACGAGGCCTCCTGGGCAGCACAGAGAAAAGGCAGGGAGCAAACTCCTCAGGGCAAAGGCTGTCTCTGTTCATGACCCAGAGCCCGAGGTGGTCTCACCCTTGGACACGTTCTGCGCTCCTGTGAGAGATGATCACCAGCCATGCAGGTGATCCAGCATCTCTTTAAACCCACTGCTTTAAACCCAGCTGGGCTACTAAGCACAATCTTCCTGACCTGCCCTCTCCCACCGGGTTTATGATCAATCTGATCTTCAGAGGCCTTGGGCTGAGGGGGCAGAAGGACCCTGTGAGCCACTGCTGACCCCTTGGCCCCCGTGAGCCCATCAAAGCCCACTGAGCCAGACTCTCATTTATCCAACTTCCTTCCTCCAAAGGAACTTACAATTTAATCAGAACTTCTTAATAGTACATGAATTCTAAATTGCAGTCATTTGTTGCCACTAGCCGCAGGCTTTTCTGTCTGTTAGAAATATCTATGTTATTTCTTTCTTTTAGAGTTTACGTAAATAAAATAAAATAAACTTTTACAAATAATGTTTGCCACTTAATGATCTCAGCCAAAGTATCTATCTGAGGAAATAGAAATCCTTCCTTACAATTCATCTTAAGGATGTAGTTTTCAGTTTCTTATAAAGTAATAATGAATGTACCACAGATAATGTTCCAATAGTGCAAATGAGAGGAGCATATAATCAAAATGATAATAGCGGGTATTGTAGGGCTGGTATAATAAAATCTATCCCACTATGAAAATCATATCTCAAGGCTGTGTTCTGTCTGATTTTTGTAATAATTGTACAAGTGAGAACAGGGCACCAGGCAGCCAGAGAAACAAAGGTGCCACGGTGGTTCATTAACCAGGCACTGCCCTGACAGCCCATCTTGCCTGGTCAAGGGTCTCTGCTGGGCTTTAGAAGAGGAATCAGCCACTGAAAATAGAATAAAAAAGCCATGCTAGAGCCAGTCCCCACCTAAGACACACTCAGGATGCAGATTAAGCCAGACAGAGGGTGTAGTTGTGTGCTTAACAGCTGCTTGCCTGCACAGACAGCCCTGCTGGGTGGAGGATAGAGGCTTTCCTCTGGCAGAGGTGACCACCCTTGTAGAATCATAAAGTCATGGAATGGTTTGGGTTGGGAGTGGCCTTAAAGGCCATCTTGTTCCTCCCTCTGCCACAGGCAGAAACACCTTCTGCTAGAAGCCCTGTAAAGCTCTGGGGTGGGTCTTGTTCTTTCATCACCACCAGACTTCTCCAAGTGATCTTCCTCGTGGCAGGACAACCTGTGGCTGTTCCCCAGTCTGCAGTTTCTTGTCTAGACCTTTCCACTCAGGTCAATCTCCTATTCCTCACTAGTTTATTTAATTCCAATCTTTGTTGCTCAGCGCTCGGGGATGGCGGCCCGTGTTCCTGACTGTTTGGGGCCCATTAGAAACATTTGTGTACATCCATAATTACTGAATTTTAAACCACAAACGGCTGCCTTTGGGGCCAACAGGCACAGCAGATACAATCTGTCATGTCAACTCTCATTCACGTCACGGTTCTTTTTTCCTTGAAGGAAATTACTATGCCAAAGCTACGCTTGGGGTACCAACAGCATCAAAGCCACCGCTCCAGCCAGCAAAATCAATTCCATTGGAGAGGCAACGCTCCAGGTGGAATGTCCAGAGCCAGATTTTTTTTTTTTTTTTTCCCCACTGGTCTACTCAGCTTTTTATTATTTGTCATCGTCTTTGGTGCCTTATTTATTTGCTTGGGTCCCACATGGTGTTCCCAGTGGGAATGGGGCACAAGGGCAGGCACCAGGGCAGAGCTGGTCCCCAGCGGGGTGTGGAAGACACCACAGGGAGGGCATCACGTGGCCATCAGATTTCAGCAGCCTGAAGTTATTTGCAAGATTAGGATCTTAATCTCGAAAGTGGATTCCATCTAGCCCTTCCTTATTACTGCCACCCCTGCCCCAGCAAGGGGGTTTGTGTTTGGGTTTAAGTGTCACGGATTAGTCAGGTGACACGTACGTGTTATTTATTATTTACATGTGCGTGCCCTTAAGTGAAGAATCATTTTCATTCCGTTCCCTGCACGCTCTGCTCCTCTGTTAAACACGTGTGCCTGTTTTCATTACACTCCAGGGTTTGATTGCTGAGCTGTGTTAAGGCATCGTCACAACACCTCACAGCCCTCGGATGGGAAGCACCGTCAGCATCTGCTCATGGCACTCTGCACGTGCCTGTCTACCTTTCCCAAGCCCTCGGGGCTGGGCTGGAAGGAATTCCCATGCTGGGACATCTACAGGCTGCAGACCACGTGTAGGGTTTCCCTGAGGCAGCTCCAGCGTGGCTCTGGACCTAGCACTGCCTGTGACCACGTGTGGGGCAGAGCAGGAGCATCCAACCCGACATCTCATCTTCCCGTGGGGCTGCGTGAGGCAGGAGGCACCTGAAGGCTCTATTTGTCACACATGAACTGGAAACAAAGTGCAATCTTCAAGAACTAAGATGCCACTCAAAAGGAAGTGCCACTTGGTAGCAACAGCAGCAAAAGGGAATAAAGATCCTGACATGAAGGAAAAGTGAGCGTGGCACTAAAAAGAGCATGGAAATGCGATATTGTAGCTCAAACTCCACGCATTTGTTATACACGTGGGGAAGGCCAACCCATGCACCTGCAGAGACTGTGCTGGGAGAAAGAACAGCATCTGGGCTCACCCATTTGTTTCATACAAAGACAGAAAAGTGTGGAAAAAGCCATTTAGAGCTTTTGAAAAGTTCTCACACAGCAAAGTGGCTCGTGTAAACCCACTTCAACACTGCATTTGTACATTAGATCCATTAGAAAGACTGGTTTCAAAGTCCAGGAAACAATTGTGGGCTAAATCTGTTGGGTGTAAGAGTTTTTTTCAGAATAAAAATGACTTATAAAGGGGCTTGCTCAAGTACCTCTTCTTATATGATGGAAAATCCTAATCCCACAACTGCAGGGGAAGGCCTTGCTGACTTAAAGAAACAGAAACAGCTTGATTTGAAACAGAAAATGAAGGTGTTTCCAAAGCTAAGAAAACATGTATAAGCACCACAGAAGTCAAGTGTTACAAACATAAATGAGAAATTATAATGCCAAGTAAGCAAAGTAAAAGTTAGAAAATGTGCAAAAAGAAAATGATGACCAGAAGAGGAAGGAAAATGACAATTCCTTTAAATTTGCAGAAAACCAAAATAAACTCCTATCAATGGTATTTACCCTGATAAAGGCAAACAGTCACCTGTTGGAAGGTAAAGATTATACTGCAATTTATGTTATTAACCATCAAATCACTGGTAATGATGCAGGAAGTGCAAAAGGTTTGAATAGATGTTTCATGTCTGTACTTGGAGAACCATCCAGGTGATGAGCTCATAGACTCATCATGAATGAGTCTTGGATGAAACTTTCCATTCCAACCCCACAGTCCTTCACCTGAATTACTTAGAGCCTCCAAGGGCTGTCACAGGAATCCCTCTGTTTTCCTGCAGCTTTTGGTGAGATTTCCACACGTGGTGCAGCTCCATGAGCTCAGCACAGAGCCAACCTTCCCAGGACAGCCTGTCTGCACTCACACACCTCACAGCTTGTCTGCCTTCTGAACTTCAGAGTTATTCAGAAACAAAAGCTGAATTAGAGTTGGTACAAAGATGACAAGCAAAATGCTGGCTGTGAAAGCCACAAAATCAGAAATATAAAAGGAGAATTAGGTTGTTAATCAGATTGAATAATTTCAAAAAAGAGTGGAGAGAATTTTCCAACGAAAAAGATGACTCCGGCATATAAATTAATCTTTTGTATAGGAAGAAATGAAAGTCATTAAATGTCATTGTCTTATTTTAAAAGCAGCAATATCCTGCCTGATTGCAAGTACTTAAAGTGGGATGATTAAACAGAAACCTTATCTTCAGTGTTCCAAGGAGAAAATTGGAGAGAAGTTATCCAATTATGGATAGTAAAGAACCAGTAAAATCAGAGCAGAGAGGAACTTGGTTAGGTGAGTTATGGAGGAACACTGGGCAATCAATCCCACCCAACATCCCAGGCACAAACAAAGGGAATCTATCCCACAGCACACCCAATTTCACAGCTCCGAGGAGCCTTTGAACTGCACACTTGCTTCTGATTTTCCATTTTTTGTAAGCCCTCTTCAGACCTGTATAAAACAATAGCCTGAGGCACTTGTAAATACTAATATTCTGTTAAAACATCTGGTTACTGTAAAATGGGATTGTCTTTATTTCCAAACAGGAGTTTACAAGCAGATTATCAGCTGCTGGCTGGCTGTTACTTTATACTCTCCAGCAATCCTCTGTGCACAGGCATCTTGCTCTGCCTGAGTGGCATTTTTCTAGATTGCCAGTGAAATTTTAAGTAGAAACAGTAGTTCACATGGCAGAGGGAATGCTTGTGATCAGGGTCTTCTCTTCCTGCTGCAGATATCCATATGTCCACAAGCTCTGGGCCGCCTCGTGTCTTTAGCGCCGTCATTCCTGCGATGTCTGTGTGAGCTGGCACAGAGCGCTGTCCCCATTCCCTGCACAGAGGGAATGTGAGCGGGGACAATATAAAACAACCTCTCACAATGTACCACAAACAGCCGAGGTTCAGATCTTTGGCCAAGAATGAAGCTTTGCATTCCTAATTCAAGAGAAAGGTTTCCTTTGCTCTGCCGAGGGAAAAGAGCCCTTTGTCTGGACGGGACCTCCTACTGTGATTAGGAGAAGGGGGAAGAAAGGAAGGAAGAAGCTCTGGCAGGTTTGCAAGCAGAGTGTGGAAAACTATCATGAGTTAAAATTAACTCGCAGGTGGTCTTGATGTTTTTGGGGAGCACGTTTAGGGGGAAAGGATGTACTGCTGCCTACCAAGGGTCTGCTATCAGAGCCTGGGCAATGTCTGGGTGTAGCTCGTTACAACAAGCAACAAAAAACCTTTAACCTTTGCACCTTTATTACCTTAGCCTTTAAAATATGTAATTTCTACTCCTACTTCTTTCTCTCTTTTCACTGTTTGGGCAGCTTGGGCTGAGTGCAGCATCAGGGGAGCCCCTGGGGAGGGAGACCAGCCCCAGCACACCCCAATGGCACATCCCCTTTCCCATCCCATGGTTCCATGGATTGTGCACAACCACCAGCTGAGAAAAAAGAGGAAGGTTAATGTGTGTATTTTTATATCTGGGTGGCTGGTCTCAGGCTCTGCGTCTGATGCATTTGGCAAGTAAATAACTAGACCTGAAAGTGGAACAATGTACCTGTCGGGGGGTTGGTGTCTATGGGAAACTTGCTTTTCAGTTTATAAAGGGAAAATTACTCTTAATGAATTCAAAGATGCTTCAAAACAACCCCCTAAAAAAAGAAATCAGTCTTTAAAGTGCACTTAGTTATGTATAATTGATGTCATTAAAGGGATCTTGCAGAATTGTTATTTACGTAAAGGAATTACCAGCTGTAGCACTCGGCTTTTCTGTCTTTCAAGCCAGTGGTTGGGTAAAAAGCACCTTCAAAATTTAAACTCGGAGTCAGAGGCAACCTGGAGCTTAGCTCTGGCAGCCTGACCGTCTGGAGATATTCTGGCTGAGTAGAGAGGATAACACTTCATAATCTGGTGTGACTTAAATCTCCTCCATGCCAGATAAGATAGTGAAGGGAGAAAATCAAATCAGGTTTCAGGGAGAGTTATCACACTTCTTTGTACAAATTTGTGTCTAAATCTGCAAACTGGGGAGCGTGTTTGAAACCTCTTAAGAAGGCCATGTGGGAGGAAAGCTGCCTCTCCTGCTCAGTGCCCCACATCAGCCCGACTGCTTGAAAACCACCATCCCACAACACCCTCCGAGGCCCCCCTCGGCTGGCTGCCCACAGCCTCTGATTTCCATGCCATTCCCATCCACATTTGGCGGGAGCTGCCAGCACCATCCAGCAGGGGAGAGCTTCTCCCACCCTTCTTTTACCAACAGGCACTCTCATTGTGAGGAACCCTTTTTGTTTCAGAGACCAGAAGACATCCCCAATGGACATGATACACTCACAGATCCGGGGACATCTGTTCCCTAGCCTGCCCTTTCCGACTAGTAGGACATGGTTTTGTGATGGAAATGTTTCCAGTTTGGTTTGCTGGCCGTCATGCCGCAGCGGTGCCGGGGTATTTGCTGGGAGTAGCGCTGCCTTGATTTTTACGAGGGAGCGGAAATATCGTACAGGACCGTGGATGTATTTCCTTCCCCCGACAGCTGAAGTGCGAGCTTTCATCTTGAGCCGTCCCTCTCCTCTTCCGGACCCTCAGCCGAGACAGTCGCTGCTCAGCTCAAGAACAAACAGATGTTTCTCTTGCTACGCAGTATGTTGTTTAATCCCACGTCAGGGAACAGTCTGGTGCATTCCCATGCAACCGTCACTTTGGGAGGTATTTTGCCCTGGGTACGTAAAGAAATGCAGCTGATCGTAATGTTAGGTTTTACAGCGACTCGAACTCAATGGCATTCGGGGTTGGATTCTGAAATGTCCCACAGGAAAAAGAAAAGAAAAATATAGCACCCAAATTTTAGCCATGAAAGACTAGTATCTGCTACCAGGTTATGGTTTCAGAGGTGTAAATCACCCCATATATTCCTTACGGTGACCTGTGCACAGAACGACTTTGATTTGGACACTGAAGAATTCAGGATTGACTCACACATCTCTGCTCATGTGAGGATGGCTCGGCTGTTCCTGTGCTGCCTCAGGAGAAGGTGCTGCCCCAGAGCTGTCCTCAGGCACAACCAGCCTCAGTGACCACCGTGGCCCTAATCACACACCAGCACAGGGAAGGCCTGTCACTGATTCCACACTCAGACCTGGGGGAGACACTGAAGGTTTGCCTGAACACTGTATCACCACAATAATTGACTTTCCCTTGGATTTTCCAAAGCAAATTTACATATGCAACAAACACAGAGCTACATCTTGAGAGGAAGTGAAACCCAGCTCTGTACAGTGTGAGGCACAAGGACGATCTTTGCGCGGGGTTTGTAACCCTCCTGCAGCAAAACAAATGATGTGTTCCCTGACAGAACAGGAGGGTGCCTGAAAAGCTCCCAAGGGGTGGTCAGGGGGCTGGTGAGGAACCTCCCAACCTCAGCCCTCCTGTCACTGACTTCCCTGCACAATGTCACTACCTGAGTGGTGATTTCTCCAGTCACCACCCGTGTTCCTTTCCAGTCTGCCCACCACGACCCTTGCCTGGAACCGGGTCACTTCAAACACCAGCTCTTCTCCCTGCTCACGGCTGCCTGTTCGGGATGGGAGTTAGGATTTAACGATGCAAAGCTGCCTCTCCCTTCTTCCCATCCCTGGGTGTTGCTTTGGAAACACCCTCCCTGCCTGCCAACCCTCTGAATGGCAGCCCCATAACCCAGAGCCCGGCTGCTCTCTCCTAGCAGCAGGGCCATTAGTATCACACAAACCATTATCAGTAGCCCTACACACACTGGTCCCACTAAAATCAATTTATCGCCTGGAGTATTTGGCTCATAAAAGGAGAGTTCCTTTTTTTTTTTCCTTTTTGCCTTTTACCTTCATAACCAAGGTTATCTGCTCAAGAATGTACTGAGTAAATGAGGTGGTTTGGCTTATGGATACAAATAGATCTCGCTTTTTTGACTTGCAAAATGAATTCCTCTGTGACTTCGATAAAACTTAAGTATGCTAATGTTCAGTCAACCAGTTGTCTATTTATTTCTGTTTATGCCAGCATACCCATTAGCAACTTTTTCTTGTTTTCTTTTAGAATATTAAATGGTTCAAACATATTCTAAAAATTAGTTGATTAGCTTGTTAGGGCACATTTCCACTGCTAGTTCCTTCTGTAGCAAAAGAGAAAATGAAGGTAATTTTGTTTGCAAGGAACGTATGATTGGAAGCTGACTGTTGAAAGATGTGCCATGTCAATGTAATGAGGGAGTGTAATATCTTAGTTTGCATCAATATGGAAATAACTGTGCAGTTTGACAGACCTGATGCTAAAGGCAGCACCAGAGCACTCATTATGCATTCAGCCTCTGATTATGAAAAATAGTGTGTTTTCCTTTAAAGAGGAATACACATTATCAATCAAAACCATGCCAATTATTTCCAAAAGGAATCACGGCTAAACAGGCGTGGGGTCTCTTCAAATATAACTGCACCTGAGAAAACAGACAGATATCAAAGTACATGATAGTTTAATTTCCTGACAGTTGAATTAATTAGGCAATATAAATCCTGCTTTCTGATTGGCCCAAGCTTTGCTAGGCAAGGCCTGTGAGTTGTGATGAGTTTCTTCTCTAAGTGAGGAGTTTGGTGTCACCTGGATCTGCTCAGGTGGTCCCAAAAGTGAGAAGCAAAATGCAAAAGTCCTCCCATGGCTGAAGGGTTGGAAATCCGGGGAGTGACCTACCCCTGCCTTCCTGCTGAGGATTGGGAGCTGCCAAGGAGAAGCTCTGCCCTCTCTAATGGTAGAGAGTGGCTCACAAGAAAGCTTTTCCCCCAGAGGGTGGTTGGGCACTGAACAGGCTCCCCAGGCCAGTGGGCACAGCACCAAGGCTGACAGAGCTCAGGGGATGTTGGGACAACACTCTCAGGCACATGGTGGGGTTGTTGGGGTGTCCTGGGCAGGGCCAGGAGTTGGACTTGATGATCCTGATGGGTCCCTTCCAGCTCAGCATGTCCTGTGATTCTGTGATTCTCCTGATGGCCCAGCCCCTGCCCCAGCAGCCCTGGCAGATGCAGCCCAAGCTCGCAGGGAACCACTCGTGTTTATTCTGGTGCAGGTATGGGCTGGCTGAGTGTGTAAGCAGCACTCAGCCACAGCTGGGAGGGGATAAAAAAAACCCCCATCAAATACATAAGAAACAATAAAAAAAAAGAATGGGCAGTGTAGACATTAAAACATTTCCTGTATTTTTGACTTGCTCTCAGTTTGCTGGTCTCGGTAGGAACTGAGGTCACGGAGTCACTTTTAGGGGCAAGAGCACTCTTCACTTATTCTGGCACAATTTTTTCTTATTAACCCTTTTTCTCCTGTGCTGTTTGAAGCAATGTTTTGTCTTTTGATCTCCACAGGAGTGTCATGATCTCTTCCCTTCAAAGGCACTTAAAGCCATTGCTCCAGTCCTTTTGCCATCACCCAATATCTTGGTCCCCTACACACACCACATTTGGGATCTTTAGTTTGTCTAAGAGCCCAAAGCATTATTTTGCCCCCCTGGTCCACAGTGGTTCCTGGTCCAATTTGGTTAATTTTCAGCAAATTATTTCTTTAAAATGCGAATTCAGGCTGCATTCAGGCAACCTTGACAGAATGGACACGGGGCTGTTCTCACACATAAAAACAAAGATAAGAGGATAAGCGCAAAGTCACCAAACAACACATATGAACACAGACAATTATCTGGAATAAACAGTATGAGCAAGGACTGGAAGGGCTGCTAAGGTCTGTTCTTATTTAAATGGTTGGCTCTCTGTGCTTTGTGCAGGTGGAGTTCAGAGGGCAGAGCTCAAGGATGTGCCAATAACACTTACACAGAGATTCTTGCACGGGAGAGGCACGGCCAGACTTCAGAGGGCTCAGCATTGAGCAAGCAGTACCACACAAATCAGAAAGTTCCCTGTCTTTTTTCCCTTTTCCATTTCCATTCCATCAATTTGTCCCTGAAGAGACGTCTAAACGAAAGCTGTGTTGTTGTAAATAGGGAAAGTCACTTGATCATGTAGGATTTCAGTCTGCTTTTGCATTCGAAGGTCTCTAATGTCAAGTTGTCTGTAATTTGTACTGAACCAGAAGCAAAATACTGCTGTGCTGTCACTGGAGTGTCAATGACTTCTCCGCAGAACTGAATCTCTGTGACATTTACACATCCTAAGGACCTGTCTAAGCTTTGCATTCCACTGAGATGATGCAGGAATAACAGTTTCTTCAGGCTTCAAATTGAAGCTCTTCTGGCATTTTGCTGCTATAGCAAGGGGGGGAAAAAAATGATAACTTGTAACTGACCTTCTGTTCTGCTTCTTGGGAACAGCACAAGCTTCAGAGGGATGTATGGCACTTAAAGGACCTACTGGAGGGGCATGACTTGCTGTAGAAAGCCTAACTGGTTTTGGTGGATGTATTTTCAGCAGTCACTTGAGGAGAATATGGGTGTAGAAACTCTAAAGAGGCAAAGCTCAGTGCTAGTTTTCTCAGCCACAGGAAACCAAGCAGATGTATTATTTCTTCACTAGCAAGGTATAAATAAACACAAACTTAAGAAATCAGGAATGTAAACCCCGACTCTCCATAAGAAATTTCACCAAGAAATCCCAGTAAAATTAATTCAGAACTGGACTACACAGATTTGTTTAAAGAAAACAAAGAGAGGTTTATATTTCTCACAGGAAGGAATACACAAAATAAACAAAAAGGTTAATTAAATACCATTCTCTGATTTTGTTGCCATGAAAATGAGTGTTGTAAATTTTTTTGTTGAGAGACTGAACAACTCTTCTCATCATCAATTGTTGTCCATGGATATACCTGGTTTAAGTGCTCCCCTATCACAGTCCATCTTGATCCCTTGCCATTCAACCAAGTTGCAGTCATTTAGAGTACTTATGTATTGCAATAGTTTCTATGACAACAGATGATGATGATGTTAAGAGTAAAGAATTTTAAGTTGGGTCTATGAATAGGGAGATAAAGGCACTGAATTGCAGAGGGAAAGCTTTGCTTCCCAACATTTGGCTTAAATATCTCCACTATTAATATTTACCAGCAAATAATGACAATTGAGTGAAAAGCAAATACACTCAGATTTGAAGTTTAAGGATAGCAAATATTTTCCTAAAAATCTTTACTCTATGGATTTGATTAGTTTCTGTTCTCCATGCCTGAGCAGACCAGGTTCTTCTGGAACTGGATTCACTCTGGCAGCGACTGGCTCTTTCCATCCCATTCAGAGGAAGGTGTGAATGCTAAAATCCTACAACAGCTCACCCTGCGTGGGACTGAGCAGCTCAGTCTTGCTGCCAAACCCTCTCAAACACAAAAATACTACACTACTTTGTGATGATGGCTCCAAAGCCTGGGGATTAGAACTCCTTCACTTGCAGAAGAACTTCACCTGGGATGACAACATTTCTATTCCAGTTCTTGGAATATAAAGTCCCCTGCCATGCAAAACCCACTTGCTCCGCGGTTTTAACAATCACACTCCTGCCATAAATTCAGTTTGTCTCCTGCCTGTTTTATCTCCACACAGAGCTGAACTGCAGCTTACCTGGGGTTGGGACAGGCTCTTCAGCTTTGGGCAGTGCTGAACAGAAAGGAGCTTTGCCCATCAGCTGGGGGCCAGTGTCTGACCACACAACGCAAGGAACTCGCCAGGAAAAGTCTTCCCCGGTGGTTGGTAAATGTTAGGATTGCAATCGGATATCTACCGCGCCAGTTTAGGTTGCATAATTAATTCAGTATTATTTGGACACACATAATAAAACCTGATTACCTACAGCGGTCCAAAAAGGCCATTAGGAACCCACAGCTAAGAAAGCTTCAAGTTCCTGCCAATCCCAGTGGCAGCTGCAAGGAGAGAGCGAGGAGCAGATCCCGGTTCCGTGGCCAAATCTGCTGTAATCAGTAACCGGCAACCCCACATCCTGCCAGGCCTAATGGACACCCTGGGAGGGCTCAGCTCCCTCGGCCCCAGTCCTGCAGGGAGCAGAGGTTGTGCTGAGCTAACGCACTGCCCTGGGGGCAGTGGAGCATCCCAGGCAGGGGGATGGGGTGGGGGACAGCAGGATGAGACAGAGAATGACACTGTCCTGGAGAGGGGACTGTGCTCAGCTCCTCGGCTAAAAACGTGTTCTCCCTTGGTGCAAAAACATGAAGCCACCACAGATTTAGCCACCGAGTTTACAGCCCCGACCTCTTTTACCAGTTCTGGACTGTGAATGATGGAATAAACCCGAACCCTTATTTCAAACAGTTGTCGAGCACCGTTGCTGCTCTGCCTCCTCCTCTGCTCACAAGCAGGACAAAATTTACTGACAGAAGGATTTCTTTGGAAGTAAAACTGGACGAGTCCCGTTCTGTTACAGGCTAATCTGGGCAAAAGCATGTGCCAGCCCTTGTAACCTTCTCATGCCTTGCACTTTGTTTTCCACTAAATGTCAGCTCTGATAGACTGGCCTGCTCATCTGAAAGGGCAGGTTTTTGCTTCAATAAAAACAAACCTAGTTAAAAAGATAGACAGTACCTCAATAAAAAAATACCACGGATGCATGAAATGTTCAGGCTTAATTGGTATGGCTGCACTGCACTGTTTCCTTGCTGGCATATGCTAGCAGAGAATATTTGTTGTCAGGGGATTTTCAAGGTTATAAAGCATCTTAAAGGTGTTGGGGAGTGTGTAAATTAAGCTGCTACAGGTAGGTAATGTTCCCATGATGTCAGGACTAAATATGCTGGTGCCTCCAGGTAAGAATTTACCACGGTCTGGAGTACACGCTGGGGGCCTGATCCTCAGTGAATGTAAATCCTCTTGGCTCCATTGGCTTTACTACATCGATTTGCACTCGCTGCATTTTGGATTCAGAGATCCAGCCTTGCAGTCTAATGTTAGAGTACTCTAAAGCACGGGGAGGTCAGAAATTAAAAACCCCACCCTCGGTAGCTGAGCCTTTTGGCTGGATACTGCCCCTCCAGAGGGCTGCGGTGCCTCACTGGATGCCATCTCATCTCCTTGGAGCCGGGGAGAGAGAGATTTTGGCAGGACACGCTGCCCCAGCACAGCCCCACCTGGGAGCCAGGCAGCCAAATTAACAGCGTTTCTGCTGCAATAAATTGTCATCAAGGGGGAGGCGGACATTTAGTGGCACATTATTTACTGGACCGGGGAATGAGGAAGCTGGAGGAGAGAGGAGCCTTACTCCCTCATTTTCAAAAGGATGAATGAAATGGCAGGAGCCTTCAGGTTTTTTTCACTGGAGATGTGAAGGAAGCAAAATGCCTCCAGCTCCACACTGCGAGTCCTGTCCTTCCTCCCTGGAAGGGCAGCCCTTTGCCCGAGCTCTTTGTCTTTCTGGGGAAGTCTCAAGCATCAGCCTCCTCCCCATCTCCATGTGGGATCCGATGAGCTGACCTGTCCCTGTCCACCTGGATCATCCACAGCTGTCCCTGCCACTGCCCCAGAGCAGCCCACCCCACCCAGGTGTGCAGGTGAGTGGATCCAACAAGGTCCTCACTGGGAAGGACACGTGCAGGGGTAGCGCTCCTGACTCCAGCTCACTTATTCCCTCCGGACTCTCTCCGTAAGAAGAGCTTCCGGAAAAGTATTTAGGGAAATCTCGTAAGCATTAGCAGCATGATGGAGCTCTGCAGCCTCCGTGTAAATGTTATTCTGGGTTAAAAGCTTTGGATGAGGATGTTATAAACATAAGTACGTCTGTGGGGATTGTTAACCCTCCCTTTGCCAAAGTAGCGTCCCTTATTCCTGGGGAAGTGAAAGCTGTGAAAGGAGGTACAATCAGTTTGTGTGTCGGTACTCTCTGCACTTGGGGTGCTAATTCAAACCATGGGTGAGTGCAGAGCAGAGGATTTGGTCATTATATGCTCTTTCCCTAACAATGCAGTGGGTGTTACAGCACGGTGTTAATCCTTAGCACCTTGGTGGAGATGTCAGTGCCTGCCAGGGTGCACCCAAACCAACCCAGACAGCCCCTCCAAACCCTGCTGCTGCCCAGTCCATCCTGTATCCTGCCATGCTTCCCATAAGTGGCCAGAGAGCCTCCAGGGTGGGGAAGCACAGGCTCCCTCTGGGCCAGGAACTGAATGTCCTCCCTCATGGGCAACCACTGACCCCTGGGTTTGGGGTCAGGGACAGTGAAACACACCAAGGTCTGGCTTTAAACAGCACTAGATCTCACCAGAACAGGGTACACTGTCGTTGGAGAGCCAGGCTGGGCCCTGCCCGCTGGTACACAGGCTGAGAGAGCTGAGGATGTTCAGTCTGGAGAAGAGAAGGCTCCAGGGAGACCTTAGAGCCCCTTCCAGCACCTAAAGGGGTTCCCGGAGAGCTGGAGAGGGAATTGGGACAAGGGCCTGGAGGGACAGGACAAGGGGGAATGGCTTTCCACTGTCAGAGGGCAGGGTTAGATGGGATGTTGGGGAGAAATTCTTCCCTCTGAGGGTGGTGAGGCCCTGGCACAGGTTGCCCAGAGAGGTTCTGGATTCCCCACCCCTGGAAGTGTTCAAGGACAGGTTGGATGGGTCTTGGAGCAACCTGGTCTAGTGGAAGGTGTCCCTGCTCATGGCAGGGAGTGGAACAAGACGACCTTTAAGGTCCCTTCCAGCCCAGACCATTCTATGAAACTGTAACACACACCTGTAAACACCAGCACAGGGAGGAAACCCCTTAAGAAATACAAATGCCAAAAAAAAGTAGGAGATCATCCAAACCCTTCCAGCTCATACCTGGCTGCTATTCATGCCCATTGGGAGGCCTTTTCCTGTGGGAAATTTATCTCTGAAGGCAGTACAGAGCAGCCCTTGAACACATGTCCATGGCAGGTGCAATGCAAGGGGCATTGGGATCCTCGGGACATGGGTATTGGACTGACTTGGGACAGGAGGGGACGCAACTCCTCCAGTTCCTTAGGGAGAGGGGGGTCATGTAAGACTGGCCCATTTGCTCCTCTCAGGAGATCTGGAAGGTTCTGAGGAACATGGATATGTGACAACACTGGGGTGGGGGAGGAGGATCACCAGCCCATGCCAGGAGAGCAACCCATGACACATCGGTGGGGACAACAGGGACACAGCTCTGGGGAGGGGGGGGATGCCACAGCTCACGCGCTGCCACCACATCTTCTTCCTGCTCGGGGGAACAAATTACCCTCACACTTCTAACATTAGCAGCCATTTCCATAAGCAATTAACCTCTGCGTTTCACCATCAAGCATCTGAAAAAGGTGTTGTGACACAGTTATTAAAGGATGGAAGGGCTTGTTGGCTGCATACATAATAAAGGGCAGCCTTGCTTTCCCACTTGGATTTTTGAGCAGGGGCAGAATGAGTGGAAACCTTAGAAACCAGAGATATTCCACGCTGGCCGGGGGAGGATTTGTCCTAGGTTCCTAATTTAAATTTTGGGGGCTTTTCATTTGCTTTTAAAGAGAAACATTTATTTTCCAGCAAAGCAAATGGCTACAGAAATTGTCTTCCACATTTGACACATTCTTTTAAAGAAATTCTGTTGTTTGTTTGTTTGTTTGTTTGTTTTTTAACACTTTATTCCCCCCCCCCGCCCCCCCTCCTCCCCAATGAGTCCCGGTTCAAGACCAAACAGCCCTAATCATCAGTCTGGATTTGCTGTTGGGGACCTCCCTTCTCCTCTGCCTCCCAGGAGCTGCAGTGGATGGTGAACTTCATTCCTGTCAATGGATCCCCTGGGAGCAGGGGCAGGCAGAGGGAGGGTGCTGGGTCCCTCCCCACCAGAGATGTGTGAACCTCCCTAAGATTATCAGCCTTGCTAAAACCTTCCCTGGCTATTCTGCCCTCATAAGGCCTCACACTGGTGGCATAATGCAGGGGAGGTTTAGGAGAAGACTACAGATTAATCACTCTCCTGGTAATATGAGCAAGATGAAACTATTCAGCTAGAAAACAGGAAGAAAAATAGCAATTTCTTTGTACAGGGCTGTGCAGCTTTCCTTGATTTTTTTTTCTTTTTTGGTACTATTTGCTCTTTCAAAACTCCTTTGCTTTATCCATTCATATATCCATATATCCAATATCAATATATCCATCCACATAAGGCAAGCATAAAGTTCTCTGTTTAAATCCCTGTCAACCAGAAAGCACCAAGGCTGCCACCATCCAATCTGCCAAGGACTGTGGGGTCGATCAGCTCTTGCAGCACCACTGGGACAGGCTCTGTGTGAATCAAAATATTTCACCAATATCTGGGTTTATGGCAAAAAAAAAAAACAAACCAAAAAACATTAGAAGTACTCAGGTCCCTCAGTGGAAGAGGAAGCGTTTTCCAAATTGCTCTACAGAGTTGTTTTCCCTTCCTAATTTCCCCTTTTATAACACAATAACAGAATCTGTCTGGTTTTATGCCCCCTTTTGCAGTGAGGGGGGGCTTGACAAGGAAAGGATGGGCCAACAACAGCCATACCTTTTTTTAATTAGGAAATAACACTGACACTTTTATTTAAAGATCAAAGCAAGGCAAACACCAGGACTCCAAGCCTCTTCTCTTTTTTTTTAATCCATAAAAGAATGCCATGGAGTTTACTTGTGGTGCTACTAATGAGGTAACTTTAGCCCCAATTTCACATTATTAGCACTCTATCTAGGAGAAGCTGATGATCTTTGGCCACTGTAAAACATGATTCCCAGGCCAGGTGTTGGGCTTCCAGCCAAAATGCTGTGTTTTTCCCAACACTGCACTACAAAGGACCTCAATGATGATAGGAAAGATATACTTCCTTTAGGGATCAGAGATAATTAACTCTTTATAGTTGCTCTTTTATTATTACTGAACCCATGCCAAACTTTTGCATTGCTTTACCTAATAAAAGTACCTCCTGCACTGTTGGTAGTATCCAAATTACTTTTTTCATTTGTTAACAGTCGGGCCTTTAACTGCTTTTTGAACTTCTTTGTTGTAAAAAAACTCTCCAAATAAGCCATTCCTGGGCATTTACACTGCACGATTCTTTCTTTCTCTGTTTCTCCTCGGTTTTGTAACATTATTGTTCTTCCCAAAAAGGAGGAATTTAGAAAATAAGCGAAAAAAAAATTCAAAATAACAACAGCATATGTTTCATACAGCCACCTAAGAACCATATTTATGCACTATGTATTGTTATGCTGCCACATGTTGAATTAATAGATTTACAGATTCAATAATAATAATAATAATAATAATAATAATAATAATAATAATGCTCATTTGCTCCCAGGGCAGTATGAGAAAGGGCATCCCAGCCTTGCAGAGGGGAAATGAGAGAGAGAAAATGACTGTCCTGGTGCTAAAAGAGCAGCACTGGAAGGGGCTGCCCAGGGGGATGGTGGAGTCCCCATCCCTGGAAGTTTCCAAGGAAGGACTGGACGTGGCACTCAGTGCTCTGTGCTGGGGGACAAGGTGGGGATGGGGCACAGGGTGGGCTCAGTGACCTCAGAGGTTTTTTCCAACCTGGAATTATCCTGTGATTGTGTGAATTTACCCATCCCCAGAAGTGGGACTGTGCCTCAGAGCCAAGCCCTGGCTAAGATCTGCTTGCTCCACTTGCACAGTATTGCTAAAGA
This sequence comes from Empidonax traillii, assembly GCF_003031625.1. Taxonomy (NCBI): domain Eukaryota; kingdom Metazoa; phylum Chordata; class Aves; order Passeriformes; family Tyrannidae; genus Empidonax; species Empidonax traillii. Next base: position 157,301 of record NW_020955775.1, on the reverse strand, counting down.
CACTGAAATGGCTGCCACCTCTTTTCCCACCCCATGACAGGGACATTTGGAGCTGAGATATGTAAGGGGAAACATGCATATGATTTCAATTAGTCTGTGAGAGTTCCTGGGGTCCCTTGTGCTGAGATGCACGTGGAATAACCATCACCTGGACAACCCCATGACAACTGGGCTGGAGTGCTGTGCTTCCTCCAGCCTTGCAAAGGCATCACAGTTCCCTCACCCCTGCACTGCCTGTGCTGGAGCACCTGCCACCAGGACAGCATCCCTGCTGTTGGCAAGACCTGCTCCCCTCAGAAAAAGAAAGTAATGTGTTCTGAGAAACACTGCATGTTGGATCAATACCCATTCTGCTCCTCAGGTTGGTGTTTCCAGGGGGTTATTTATCTACAGCCTCTGAGTCTTCAACTGAAGAGCAGATTGCTCATTTTATACCCCACAACCAGGTGGAATAAAGGTTTGCAGATTTGCCACTCAGTCTGAACACACAAGGAAATGGAGAGAGAGAGAGAGAGGAAAAAAAAAAAAGATAAGTAATATTCACCGCATTTGGGATTTGCTTTCCTTTTGAAGCTGCGTCTGAACACAGAGTAAAAACATAATCTTCCCAGATCCAGGCTCCAGGATTTTAATCTGGATTTCTGGCTGATAGCAATTAAAATCTGACAGCACAGAAGTATTTTATTTAAAAGAATGATTGGCCTAATGATATTCCACTGAAGCACGGCCTCCAGACTGGAGCTGGTCACATGTACAAAGTGTGGGGAATAGCTTAGTTACACAAGATCACAAAGGGAGTTAATAGAACCGGGATCCACACTGAATGTCTTTTTCATTATCAGCTCTTTGTTCTACCCATTAGTATACACTGACTCCCTTTGGTAAGATCCTTTGTATTTCCAACTTATCAGGGTCTCATAAATGAAAGTCATGTGCTTTTATCTGCTCATTCTCTTTAATAAGTGTCACAAACATTCTGTGTGATTGATTAACTGGTAACAAGAAAGAGACAAAGTAGGAATATGCATATTAGCATATTTTTCTTTGCTCAAAAAAAAAAAAAGCATTTTATATGTATGTGGCACTTATAGTATATCAAGCTGCCAAAAGTTTTAAACAAAGGAAGAGCTGAATTACAGTACAAAATACGGTGAAAAGGCCAAATTTATCCTTGGCGTAACTCACTGATGACAGCAAAGTTAAAGCAGAGATGAAACAGGCTCACCAAGTGCACATGAAACACCCCAGCAAGCACAGAGGGATGTTCAGAGATTTTGCAGCCAGAAGGGCCAGTTAGGATGGTACCGTCTGACCTCCTGCACAGACAGGGCGAGCAGATCTCACCCATTTCCCCGTTACACACACAGAGGAGCCACTGGGAGCTTTTATTCCTTTCCTGCTGGCAGGGGAGCTGCTTTGGGAGGATGTGTGTGCACTTCCAAGGTGCTGAGCACCCTCCCCTCGCCCCGAGGGCGGCGGGAGGCTTTTGCTCAGGCAGTTCACGCCGCGTTTGCCGCTGCGGGGGCTGGAGGCAGAGGATGAAAGGCCTCATTGCACCCAGTTTGTGAGCACTTGGAGGCTTTCTGCCTGTGACACAAACAGGCTGTTCCTCTCCGCGGGGAGGTGAACACGGGCTGAGGTGGGAAGTCATGAGAGTCATGCTCAGATGGGGAGGACGAATTCACCTGCCCTAGGCTGGAAAGACTCACGCAGAGGTACGTAAGGGACCTGGCAGTGATGAGCACAGCCATCCTAAAAAAGACACTTGATCCCAAGCAATAATACCTGTACAGAAGTGAAGGCACAGGTTTGTATTTCCTAAGACATCAGTAAGAGGACAGGCAGGACAGCCACGCCACAGAGATCGCTGGGACAGGCACAGTTCACCAGGGAGAAGCCTCTCACCTACCAAAGACACCAACCCTGCCCCTCTCCCAGTTCCTAGGGAACATGAACTACCAGTTTTAATTTACCCAAAGGTGTACCCAGACTTGCTGGTGGGAAGGGGCAGAGAAAAGGGATAAGATGGAGAAGTGGAGCTCAAAACTCCCACTTCTCCTGGTGTCATCTGAGAACTAACCATGAGTCCTGACACTCGTGTCTGTGTGAGATTTGCAGAACCATTGCTGCACGTGCCAGCTCAGGGGTAGGAAATAAAAAAGGGAAATTCACCTTATTATTTGTTGCATGCAAGAAGGAATAAACTCTATTTGACTGCATTTACTGAAGTGCCTCCTCTGCACATCTTTGTACGTGCCAGTCTCAAACTGAACCTCCACATTTCTCTAGCATTTCACCATCTGTGTAACTCCTTCAGTGTATTAGGTGTCTTACCCCGACCACTAAGAGAGTTCCCTGCTCTCCAGGCAACCTCTTCCACCATATCAGTGATGTGATTTCTTCACTCTGATGCCCAGTTAGTACATTCCTACAGATCCTTTCACACAAGGACCTCACATTTCGTATTTATTGTTAAATTAAGTTCTGTAAAAGTCCTGTGAGGTATTATGATCCCTGTATTATGATGGGAAGCTGAGTCATGGAGCAGACTTCGTACTCTTTGCAAAGCTAGAGCAAGAGCTAGAATCATATCTTGCATCTCTGAAGACTTTGTATGAACCAGAGGATGTGTCTCCCTCCCATCCAATACTACCCTGGATGATTTCCCACTCTGCTGTTTAAATACAGCTGAAGAACAAGTCAGTCTTTTCCCTTATGCTGTAGTTTGTCTTTACAAAGTGCTGCACAGGCACAAATCCACTAGGATTCCTACAGTCTATATATTTCCTGACATATCCTTGTATCCTGATCTGTGATCCTGAACCCCTGGCCGTGCTAAACCTGAAAAGATCTCCAGAATAATCCTGCTATGCACTCCCAGGTCTGGCATCTTCTCTCACCCTGCTCGTTCGGAGGGACATGCACATTTGCAAGATTATCTTTTGGCTCGTGGCAGCAGAAATCAGAACCAGTTTATCTGAAATGAGGAGAGCCTACCACTTCAGCTCCAGACCAGGTGGACATGGATGACCTAGAAGGATAAATTTAGCAGTGAGCACTTCAGACCGCAGTGCGTGTGTGTATCCAGTTACTAACTGTTAATCATGTCTCCTTCCCCTAAATTGGCCAACTGAAAGGACACCTGGCAATTCTGGAACATTCCTGTTAGATTACTAATATCAATATTAAGTGAAAGAGCTTGAGGAATGTCACATTAGTTTCTGATGGCTCCCTTCCGCCATACTTCTGGCCAGCAGGCTTTGGCAGATGTGGCTCCATTCTGTCCAAATGCAATTCAGGGTTTAAGAATGTGCTCACTTTCCTGGGACCATCTGTTTGCTTTTCTGCTGAAGGAACTCCAGCCTCTTTGGCAACCTCAGTGTATTGTACTCAATAAATCCTGACATGTAGCGAATTTTTTTTTTTTTTGGCAGATCTCGAAGCTGAATGTCATCCAAATTGTTCATTATTGATATTAAAACCGATTTGTGCATCACCAACCATTAAAGGAACGCGCTAAATATCCCCATGAATGAGAAACCGAGGAGTCCATCAGAACACATTTATCATGATGTTAAAATGGAAGAAGGGTTCTAAGGCTCTTCCTGCTACTGCTACAGCCCACATCTGAGAGCAGTTGCAGGACCCAAAACGTACAAAGAGCCTCCATACAAGATAAAAGATCAAAAGAAAGGTATCTGTCCCCAGGACTGCCTCCTGTGGTCCAACAGGTTGTGTGGGGCAGGGAGGTAAAGTCTTGCATCTGTTCCCAACTCAGCCATGAATCCACTGCCTGGGCACAGCAAGGTCTCCTCATCCCACATGGGTTTGTGGTGGCATCTGTAGGATCTTCAAGGCATCATCAGGCTTGTAAACTGGTGACTGTGAATTCTCAATCCTTTGACCGCTGTACCCTGTTGGGTCCAGGATAGGTGTCCGTAGCATGACAAAATATAATGAAGTTTTCAAAATATTGGTGAATATCTACAAAAACTATTGATGTGTGCTTTCTTTTTGTGTAGAGTGTATACCCACATCATCTTTAGTTAAAAATGAAGAATTTACTAGATAAGGACATTGGTGTAAAATTAGGTTGATCAGACTTATTTTTGTGGACTGATTTCCATTGGAGTTTTGTATTAGTACTGTGGGATTACTGGGCTCCAGTTTCTTCTGGTATTTCAGTTGTCAGCATTCCGACTTCATATTTCACGTGTTTTTTCACAGAAACCTTGCAGAAACCTTGGAAAAATCTTAACACTTGACCTTCTATAAAGAAATGGACTTCATTTCTTATTAAAAATAATTTAAAATTAAAATCTATATTTAGAACTAGGATTCTGTTGACAGTTCTTTATCTTTCCTTACTTCTTTCAGCTACAGTAACTTAAAATTCTGACCTGAAGTTTTTGCCCTTTATATATGTTGGACATGGATGACAAAAAGTAGAGATCAAACTGTTGCAGTGGCACTTATATTGTACAGTCCCATCGAAGCAGCTGGATCCAAAACAACCACCATTTTGCTTCCCTTTGTTTTGTTTTGGCTTTTTTTGTTTGTTTGGGGTTTTTTTTGTTTGGTTGGTTTTTGTTTTGGTTTTTGGTTTGGTTTGGGTTTTTTTTTTGTTTTGCAACAAGTGGGTCAGGAAAGTCTTGTTTCTAAATAGGTTTTCTCCATGAATTGTAGCAAGGTGGGGATCAGTCTCTTCTCCCAGGTAACAAGTGATAGGATGAGATGAAACATCCTCAAGCTGTGATAGGGGAGGTTTAGATTGGATATTAGCAAAAATGTCTTTACTGAAGGGCTGTCCAGCCCTGGCACAGCTGCCCAGGGCAGTGGGAGTCACCATCCCTAGAGGAATTTAAAAACCATGTAGATGTGACACTTGGGGACATGGGTTAGTAGTGGCCCTGGCAGTGCTGGGTTGACAGTAAGACTCAGCGATCTCAGAGGTCTTTTCCAACCTGAACAATTCCGTGGTTCCCTCTGGCTATGCAGTGAACATGCAGCCTCCACAGCACGCTAAACTTTTGAACTTTTCCTATATATTCTCCAGACACTTTCGCAGATCCTTCCCCAGTTAATTTAATGCCGGTGAAGGACTGCAGATTGATGGCTCAGGAGGGCAAAGCCTGTTGTTACAAGCAGGTAATTGTTCAGTAGGATAAATGCTTCCTTCCCACCACCCCATCACGATGCCTCCAGCTCCAGGGCGGCAGCTGAGGGCTGCGATGGGAGCACTGACTCTGCAGCAGCTCCAAAATCAGTCCCCTTGTCTGGTTCAGGGCCAGCCATGGGCCTAGCACGGATTTTAGGATGCAGCTCTCTCCCAGTGAGAAAATGGAGGGAGGCTGCCAACACTTATAGATCTCTCTATTAACACACTGGCTCCGGTACAAGCTGCAGTTTCAGCGAGGAGCCCTCCAGCCTCAAGTCAGTGCACAGGGGTTTAAGGAAATGTGTTAACGACATCACCCTGTGTGACAAGGGAGATGTACTTTTAATCAGCTCTGCTCCTTCAGGAGATCTCTCTCCCCCATTCCCTCTCTTCCCTGCACAGGCTGTGCAGCAGGGGAGGGGAAAGCACTTCGCTGGCTTTGAAGCTTTTTATTTCCTTATCAAGGCTGGTGTTTTTTATCACTGCTGTTCTTCTGGTTTGTCTCACTTTCATCAAACTGCTGGGCCTGTTGAATGAATAGAGGATCACTCCATATATTTCAGTTGGAATTAAAAATCTCCCTCCTATATCCTGCCTTTTGCTGTCACAACCTCTTCTCTCCACTTGGCAACATCACCCCGTAGAAGTTGACACTTAGTCAACAGTTCCTGCTTTCCTCTGTATAGGAGAGCAAAATATTCCTGTACCTTGTGTACTTACTGCAATATGAATCCATACAAATCGGTGCAGGGGGAACATGCTGACAATTGGAATTGATCAGTCAATAGCTGAGGAGATAAATGTCTGCCCTTAAGGTGAGGTTTTGCTCCTGGTGGTTCATTATTGCCCGCAATGTCCTGGCTTCACTGGGGCAGGAATCGTCCAGGGTCGGACACAAGGAGCTGGGTACTCCTTTACACATTTATGGGAATCTTCTGTTATATGAACTGGCAACTTTGCTATCCATCCTATTCCATCACTGTCTCCATTAAATGCTCATTATAACCCATGGTCATATAACTGGCTGAGAGGACAACCTCGTGGACGTCAGGAAATCTGTATTTTATTTCCCATATGATGCTGGATAATGGGTTCTACACGTATTGTAGAATGCAAAATGGCTTTGCATTTCCATATGTAAATCTGGGATACTAATTCCTCACCTGTTCCTGGAATTTACAAAGCTTAATGGATGAGAATTTATGCCTAAATTAAGTAGAAGTGATTGGTATGGAAGGAGATAAGAGCCTGGCTCTGACTTGTGCCCTGGTGTTCAGACATGATCTTTACCCCAACTATTTCTACTAAGACACCAAAGGTTCCAGCATGGCTGGCGAGATCCACAATCCCAGGTGTAATAGCCTTGCAAGTCACTCCATAGTGCTGTGGCAGATAATTCTGACAGCCAGCTCCCACAGGAGATAACAGCAATCAGAAACCCGAACACCTTCCAGTGGAAGTACAAGACGTACTCCTGAACTTGCCTTCTCAGTCATCAAGGCTCAGCAGCTTGTACATCAGGAACAGAAACAAACCCTTTCCAAATACAACACCACTCTGCTTACACAAGGGAGGGCAGGAGGAAGAAAGCATCTGAAAGATGTTAATAATCTCCATTAATACACTGCTCTGAAGAACATCAACACACGGTGGTGGGAACGGCATGAGAAACGACACAGCCTCACGAGTGCAGGCAGGGCTTGGGGCAAATGCTGCTGGCTAGCTATGCTCTGTTTCTTTGAAAAAAAATGGAGTCAATAAACACTTGCTCCCCTGCAAAGACTGCAACTCTCATTTCTTAGGAGCAAAGCTGCGGCTGCAACGTGCACCAGCCAGCAGGAGAAGCATTGCAGTTCAATAGCACCTTCTATCTGCAAGACTCTGCTAAAAGAGTAATAGTTGCTCTGCCCTCTCTAGTGGAACATAATAATGGAATGGAAAACAGGTGATTTTTTTTTTTTTTTTGCCTGTAGGACATGAAAATAATTGATTTAGGACTATAATTTCTAATAGTAGGGCCGTGGAAGTCCCTGAAATTCCCTAGGAGCTGGGAGCATATTCCAGTGGAAAGACGACACAGTGCTGCTCGTTCTTACTCTACTTGTTCTTTTTTTACCAAACATCCTCAGCTGGCCACTGCTGCAGTGCAGACATGAGGATATGGGCCTACAGGAATCTTTGGTCTGAAGGGACACGACAAATGTTACATCTTTATGGTGCAACTCGTGTTGGCTTCATGGGGAAACCCGATGTGCTGGAAGGAGAATAAGCAGTGGCCTTGTCGTGTAAATGCCCACTGACGAACACAGGAACTATGTCCAAGTGACAGCTGGTGGCATTTTCAGAAGGCCTCTCTCCTCTGCAAGAAGTATTTCAGTGTAGCAGGTGAAAGCACTCAGAAGGGCAAAACTGCCCTCATGGTCAGGGCTGGCCACTCCAGCTCCTTTATTTCAAGCATGTGCGTGTTCTTTCCTCCAGCTCTATTCAATTTATAAATATTTGCAGTGGTTCAGATGTTGAAGTGGAACATGATGATCTTACTTCAGAAGTGCTAAATGTATTTCCTCACAAAACAATTGTCGCTCTGTGACAACAACATGTGACTGTTTTGATGGCTGCAATAACAATTGGAACTAAATGTTCTTCAAGGTCCCTTCCAACCCAAACCACCCTGTGATGATTTTATGTCTTATATACACTCATTGAATACTTGGGCTGAAGTCACACACCTCTACCTCAACAGTCATTTTAGGTGAATCAGTCTTGTAAGGCTGGCTGTCAACCTGAAAGAACCACAAACTGTTTTCACTACGGATGTACTGCAAGTGGAAGATTATTTTATCAAAAATGGGTTTTAATTAATTCAGCAAATACTGAATCCACAGACCACTGTTAGAAAGTAAATTCCATGGGGCAGGGAAGCTCTCCATTCCAGGGAGAGATGGTATCTGTGTGTTGGGTGTTATACAGAATGTATTGTCCACATCAATAGCAACAGGGATCTAGAATGTCAGTTATCAGACTCAGATAGAACTCAGCAATTTCTTTTTATCCAAGGATAAAAATCCCACCGTACCAGATGATTCCAACAGAACCAGCTGCCTGCTCAAATCAAATGAATTATTTTGGAAGTACATCCCGAAGCTGTAAAAAAGTGAGACCTGAGAATTGAGCTGCAGCTGAGTGATCCCACTCATATGATCTGGAGAGGGGAAATTTCGATGGGTGTGACAGTTTAATGGTTTACAAGGTGGAGTTCTCATATAATAGCAGGGCAGAAACCCAGTTCTATTGGAGTAGGAAAAATCCATGGGAGGTTTGGGTATATCCAAAGTGCCCCTTAAATTCAAGATATTAATAATACTGCTATGTGTTAATTTTATCCCAAGAATCATAGGATGGCCCAGGTTGGAAGGGACATTAAAAGTCATCTTCTTCCACCCCCTGCCATGGGCAGGCACACCTTCCACTAGAGATCAGGTTGCTCCAAGCCTCGTCCAACCTGGCCTTGAACACTTCCAGGGATGGGGCAGCCACAACAAATAGTTACAAACTGAATACAAAGTTAGATGTAAATTGGAGCAACTCCTAATGAATACTTAAAATGTGGAGTTAGTCTCCCATGGTTTCTTCCTTTTTCTTTTATTAATCCTGAAAATTAATTACTGCAAATGATTTGGTTAGTCAAAATAGAGGAATCAGATTATAAATAGATTTTTTTTTCCCTTAAACAAGTTACATGAAATCATGATACAAAAGTTCACAATAATTAGCCCCCTACGAATAGTTAAGTAGAAATTAGAGTAAGGCTGCTTTTTTTTTTTTTTTTTTTTAATTAAATGATCTAATTCTCAGATTTCTAGCACGCCGGACTGGGGAGCCATATGTATAATGCTATCAAAAAATAAAACATCACCAAATATTGACATTTTGGGAGCAGAGACGGAAGAGGGATTTCAACGTTTCAACATGAATCACATTTGTCACTGCTACGAAGAAAGTCCAATTCTTATTAATAATTGAAAGGCAGGCTGGTGCAGGAATGCTCTCCAGGTGCAGGAATGCTCTCTGGGTGCAGGAATACTCTTTGCCTGCAGGAATGCTCTCCAGGTGCAAGCACCCTGGCACAGCATCCTGTGTGTGGATGCAGCCACACCGGGAAGGTTCCTCCTGCTCTGTCACAGCAAAACCATCCCCTGCACACCAGTACCAGCCCAGGGCAGGAGTTATGGCCACATCACTGGCACTGCTGATTGTGTTAGGGATAGCACAGCTTCCCAGTGTGCAGGCACATCCTGCTCCCAGACAGGGAATTACGTGACTTATCTTTCTTGAGAAAGGTTAGTGGGAAACAACGCTGAGGTCTGGGAACACCAGCCATGGGATTGCTATTGCACAAAGCTGGCTGTTTCTCTGCTCCCAGGAGTTCTGACAGCAAAGGAAAACCACAAGTTTCAAGTTAAACAGTCCATTACCATGTACAGTTTGATGGTTGATTGACACTCAGAAAGAGATGCTGTAAAATCCTCTGGATTAATGGGAGAAGGGGTTTGCAAGACAGAGGAGGTTTTTGTACTAGATTAAATCCTGCTAATGTACCAGTTCTGTAGGAAGTGTGTCTGAGGAGTGCAGGAGGAGGGTGATGGAGCTCTCTTTGCTCTCTTGAATAGAGAGTCAAACAGTTGCATCCAGATGCTCTGGCAGAGCACTGTGCCCCCCTTTCACCTGCTAACCCTCCCCTCCCACTCTCCTTGCCCTTCACATTAAACAAAGTGTTATTTAAGAGTCACCCAAAGCACCTTTCTCTCTCCAGAAACCTCCATGAGCATCCAGAACCCCACCATGGGGTCCCTGGGGGTGGCCCTTCAGCTGCAAGACACAGCCCAGGGCAGCACAATGAGACTGCACAGCACCTGAGCTCAATGAGACTAAGACAAACCGAGACACCAGGTGACAAAATCCTGATAGAATCTTTTTTTTTTTTTAACACCACTCCAGTTGGCAGGTAGGAGAGGAAATAGGATCTCTCAGGAGCTCTGCTTTATGGTGAACAACTGCATTATCCAGGAGGAGAGCTCCTGACAGGGCTGCAGTGCTATCGCTCGGCGCAGGAAATAGTTTAATCCTATCATAATCTCCCTGCAATTTTCCTCTGTATTTTGATGTATATTGTTCCAAAGATATAATTTTATTTGAAATAGAGTTTATTTTGGACTCTGAAATGTCAAATTTAATTTCAAGAGTTTTTGTTGTAGGGGAAATATTTTTTTTTTTTTTTGTGAGAGATGAGAATTGTAGTAAATAACCAGCTATGAGTTTCTGCTCTGCAAATTTAACTGTTTCCAAAGCAGATAGAGATTCAAGAATTGACATTTATTATTCCCTCACTGTTATCTACACTTTAGATTTTTTTCAAAGGTTTTTATCCACTGTTGCCTCTGGACAAGAAACATCAAAACATTATGTTTGGAAAGATCATTCCTGAGGGGACTCTGCACTGCGGGAGCGCAGCTTTTCGGACTGCCTGTATCAGTTTTGGATGGGAATCTCTGTGCTGTGACTTCAGAGAACTCAGTCCAGCAGGTGGTTTATGATGCCGAGAAAGCTGTGCTGGAAAAAAGGAATGTTGGATTTTGTTAGTAGAAACAAAGTTTAGTGTGGATCCGTGCCAAGGAAGATGAGGTTTACGAGTACAAAACTCCTGGTGCACATGAGACATTATATCAGTGGTGAGAAATTTATTGCAATCATCTTCCTATTTCCATTTCTGCCTTCTTTTTGGTGACATAATAGTATAAAGAGGAAAGGTCACACCTTGATGCCAAGATGATTCATAACTTTAATACCAGAAGGAACAATTGACCTAAACAATCTTTGGCTAAAGTGTATTTCCAGCAGTGCTCTCAATGTCGGTCCGAAGCTGAACAAATAGAGGAATATCCACCACAAGGTTACTGTGAGATATTCAGAACCACCTGCCTGAGGAAGGAGGGTGATATCCAGTGGAAAGTCTCTGAGAAGCCAAGACAGAGCTAACCAAGCCCTGCATGGGATTGTCTCTCAGTGGAGGTGGGCCCATGCCAGGGGTTTCTCTGCAGACAAGCCTGATGTTGCTCTTGTTGCATGCACCAAAACTAGTCGGGAAGGGAAGTTAGGATGGTTTTCCTAATGTACAGCACTGGCAAAGCCGTGGATACACAAAAGGGATGACACCAAGATCCAGGGCACTGCAATGGCATTTGCTGCTTTGGGAAAACTGCTGTTGGGCAGCAAGGTGAAGGTCCCTCAGAGCTTTGCCTGCTCTGTTTGGTTGTGCACAAAGGCAGGAGCGTGAGATGGCAATGAGAGAGCAGACACAATGTGGGGATGGAGAAACCTGGGCCACCATTTCTGTGTCTGAACTGCAGAACGGGCTCCGAGAAGAGACCTGAGAGTGGGATCGTGCTATGGATACAGCCCCAGGCTCACTCTGGACTCTGGTGGCTTGGAAGCCTTTGTGACTCCATAGAAAATTCTACCTACAGCAAATTAATACTTTCCAGAGGACACTGAGCCAAGCTGTCAGAGAAACTACTGCTTTAAAAAACTGTGGTAACTGTGTCACAGCACGATAAACATATGCACAGATTGATTTTGGCCACAAACCAATAAATCCGTACAACCAACGAGCCCAGCTCTCAGCTGCAACCAAGACGACACGATGATGATACAACCTTCTACTGCAACACAACCTGCAAAGAAAAAGCCAGTGGCTCTGGAAATACTTCTGCTTGGAGAAGATTTTGGTATCAAGGATGGCAAGAAAAATGTAAAAGAGAAAACATGAAGCAAATGGAGATGTGAGCTGTGTGCTCTGTAAAAAAGAATTGGGTGGGAATAGAATGAGAAATACAAAAGAAAGATGGGAATCTTGAAACAGGTGATTAACAAAAGGATAGACCAGGGCTCAGAAGTTTTCGCTGTGTCCAGAAGATCCCATCTAAAGAGGCAGATTGTCTCACACTCCTGTGTCACCTCTTAAATCTAATTACATCTGGTAGAAATAAAAGCTGACAGACACAGCAGGTGTTATCCATGTGATTTTTGGTGAGCAGCCATCCATCCATAGAGCATCACTGGAACCCAAATGGGCACCTTTGGCAACCTCGGCAAAGAACCTGGGTGTTGAGTTAGAAAGTGTTTTCCTAGCCCAGAATGGAGACGCTTGCTGAAGGCAGTGGAGCACTCCCTGAGTGACCAGCTACATCACCTTACACCACTTAATGTCTTCCCCATAAGGGCCTCTCCAGTTTGTTTTTACTCCCCAAAACCCCAGGCCAGTTTCTCTCTTCCTTTCATTTTCTTCTCACACAGGAGCTAAACAAAATCCTGTGCAAGCTTTGAAAGGAGGTAATAAAGATAACATCCTGTGTTTAGATTAGAGAGGAAAGAGGGAGGGAGGGGATGCATATTCAACTTAAGGACATAAACTGCCAAAACAGCCTTGGACTTGAAATGAAAATTTAGTTTGGATAGAGTTTGCTGTTAATTGACACTTGAGGAGGTCCTTGTACGTTCCTTGGAAATATTTGGCAGTAATGTCTACCCAAAGGAAATGCAGTTGGGGGGACAGTGTATCTGCATGGTTTGTACACGACATCCTTTTCTGGTTTGCACTGCAAATGTCAATATTCCACGCTGTGCAGTGATACGTCACCATGTCACCAGTCCCAACTTCACTGTGGTTCTCCTCTTTCATTTAAGGATTTTTTTTTTTCCTTCTAATTCACAGCCCAAACGGTGCCTCGTAACATACACACAAAGCTCCCAAGCTCAACGCTCATGGCCCCAAAACATGGTTGTCACACTACAAACACGAAGGATTTCAAATTATTTTACGTTGATGTGCATCCCTTGCCACCTGCAGCTCTCCTGACTGTGTCTTTTTTAACACTCCCCTTTGTTTCCCTGCCCCACGGACTGAAGAGCACCCACTGCACACAGTGTCCAGTTCATGGACAAGGAAAGGACACACACAGAAATTCCTAACTTAGCTCCAGCCCTACCACAGCAAGGAAGTGAAGCCTCTAAAACCAAGTCCTAAGCGCCAAACTGGCCTCCTTTTTTTCCTCCCAGTAAGTTATTAAGCCCATGCAAAGTCTTGAACCTCTATCACAATGGCATTTGCAAAAGAGGATTTTAATGTTTAAACAGTGCTCGAGTTAAAAATATATTGAACATTCCATTTACATTTTGGACAAAGTATATTGAATTTACCATGAAAATATTCTATAGAGGCAAGATAAAATAAATGAAAGGACAGCTCTCCTTGTATTTCATATTTTTTTCAGTAGAACTAATATAGGATTAAAGAGGAAAACCTGGTAGCTGCAGGAACAAGTTTGAGCAATCACTTGTCACTTGCAGTTAGCACAAAAATGTATTATAACAAGATATTACTTGTAGAATTTCCACTATAAATCTTTTATTCGTTCCAAGGAATCCCAGTCCAGGCATTTGCCACAGTGCATTGTCAAAAATAATGCCCAGCATAAACAGAGTGCGAGAGACCGTGAACATCAGAGATAACAAGAGCACTAACACCTTATGGGCCTAAAAAACCCAGTAGTGGTATTTCTGCTCTCTCATTAAAAGTGAAATAAAAATATTGTTCGAGAATTACTTTTATGCTCAACTATTAAACGCAGCATTGATTCTTTGCTTATGGTTTTCCCCACTTTTCTTGTTATAAATTGCTGAGTGGATGTAAACAAGAAAGTAAATTTTTATGGCCCCATTTCGTTGCTGGGCATGAGAAAAATCGAGAGCTGAAACAACCTGGAAACCCAAATGAGTGTGAGGAGCAAGAGAACACCTGTAAAATACCACCCAGCGCTAAGAGAAGGAAGAAGAAAACTGGTTGAGAGGGAGCCATGGTGTAAACCCGTGTGTTTCCATGGAGATCAGGAAATTTTTGGCCATTTCCATGGGTGAAGGAGATGCAGGCTCTGACCTGATAATTACATCTGCATTTAGCAAACCTGTTAGCAGCAAGCACTGAGCTTCCTTCTTGTGCTGGGCCAACCAAGAGCTGTGGGTTCCCTCACCACCAGTTCCTAAAACTGGTTGGTAGTTCAGACTTTCCAAGGTGAGAGAGTTCTCCCTCAGAGCTACTTCCCTCTGCACCAGGGAACTGCTTCTCGTGGCAGGATCCCAGCCTGGCTGAGCAAGGGAGGTGCTCTGCGCTGGTCTAGAGCCACACTTTTGATTGATTTTCAGATGTCCAGTGCAGCTCAGGGCAGAGCTGGGGCTGTGCCAGAGCGGCAGTGATTGGGACTCTCAGCATTTGTCCCGGCTGAGCACCAAAATCATTCTGTAATTTATTGCACCCCCTTGACTTTTTCTGAAGATCCCCCAGAAAACATGATTTGACAGCTGCTACTTGATACTGAGGATACTTTGCTGAGTCTTTCCTTTCTCAGATTTCCATATTCAAATCCTGATCTTTTTTTTTATATCAGTTTCTTCCGCTTTAATTCTCTCTCCTAATCTGTCTGTCCTCCTGCTGAACTCTTTCCCTTCATTTTTCCCACAGGACTCTCTTAGCTGCTTTTTCTTCCAGATTCAGCTAATTTGGGATTGTGAAGGGCAGAAGGTGCGGGATAACAGTGGGAAATGTGAGGAGGTAGCTGTGTCAGTTGGGTGACTGCAGTGAGATCAAGAGAGCCCCTAAACAAGGCAAGTTTATAAAGCAACCTCTGCCAAAACTCCCAGCACATTTATATCTCAAACAGGTGAACAGCCTGTGAGTTCAGCTCTTTCTTGGAGAGGTTCTTCTGCTTTCTTTCCACCCTGCTTTAATCTTTTCACCAATTCCTTATTTTCTTCTAATTCAAGCCTCAGCTTTTTGTTTCTACAGTTTCTCTCTCCCCCTGACCCGCAGAGGCCAGGAGGGCAAGAAAAAGCTTTTCTCTCAGCTCACTTACCACAAGTAGATGGAAACAAAAAGACAGATTTCCCTGATAGGTTTCCAGTTTCTTTAACACATCCTTACAGGGCATGTTTCCTTCAGCTGGAGAAAATGGAGAGCAAAGTAGAGGAGGGGACACACCAAATGGAAGATGAACTCAGAGCTTTGTTCTCTGCTGCTCTAGAAGATGAAAACTGAACCAGACTCTCTGCTACCACTGAGCCTCAATAAGGCCCAAGGTGGGAAAGCCAAGGATGACAACATGCCCTTAATTTTCATCAGAAAAATGTGGCATCCAAATTTTCTCAGCATGAAATTTGGAACTGCAGCAATAACTATCACGCAAGTTCAAATGTCCAAGAGTCACACAACATCACCATATGTCCTATGTGTAAGAAAAAAAATACTAAAAAATTAATTTGCAAATGTTTGAAAGACTATTTCTAATTAGGAGGGGGTTTTATAACCAACTCAGGAAGGGTGCTGCCATGTTTCCAAGAGTTACTGTCTTAACTATAGAGCTCACAAGAAAGGGAAAATTATAACCATAAAGGGAAAATTATAACTGATCAAATTTTAAAGAAACCTCTAAAAATAGCTTGTCTAAAGCTCATAATGTCACAATGATAAAGTCTAAGATCTCAGGTCCTCCCAGAGCTTAGAGCAAGATATGTCCCATTAGGAAGTTTGGGCTTTTCCATTAATTTCTCCCCAGGATACAGACACTGTTTCTGACTACAAAGGCATGAAAGGTAAAGGAGCTGAAGCATCTCTCCAGTCCAAATTGAAATATCCCTGAACTCCCATGCAGCAGTGCCTGGGAAACAAGATTTAATGCTAAGCAGATATCCATCTCCCATAAGATGTGGGAGCGTCCCTGCTTCCAGTTATAGAAAACCAGGAATTCAGAGCTGTTCACAACAGTGGGTGGGCTGGAGATAGTCCTGGCAATGATGGATTTTTCAGACAACACAGGGGATTTGGTTAGAAGTGCAAGATAATTATGGTTTGTTATCCTGCACTTCAGTTATCGCAGCGGCACTAAACCATCCATTCAGGGGCTATTCTGGATGTAAGATGACCTCTGAAGTTAAGCAAACATTACTAATAACCACTTTTCTGGCCATTAATATAATAAACCACTGGTGACAGTGACCTCATCTTTTGGAGTCAAGTCCTACAGTGCTCACTGAAAGATCAACAAAAAAAAAAACCAAAAAACCTCATGATAGCCAGTGCAAGTTTTGCTCGGGCACAGTTTCTTCCAGTTACGAGGTATTTATCAGCAGCAGGAACACAATCTGTATTATGCAGCCCGAGCTCAGTGTTAAGATTTATACCAATCAGCAGAGTCATTAAGTCCTACATTTGCCTTCCCCTAATCCACTGTTAGATTAAATGGTTCAATTAATAATAAATATTAGCAGTTTATTAGATGAATAGTTACACCACTACATTAGTGCATGCGGCTGCAGTGAGACAGAAACGAAGCACCAGTTTCCCAGTAAATCATTTTTAGCCCGGCACTGTACCATATGTTGTTCTGCTGCACTCATCCCTTCTTCACGAAAAACAAAGCCAAAACCTTCGGCTTCACCTGCCACTTCCAGTTATTCAGCCACGGCCCAAGGATCTCGATGGAAATGAGGAACCAGGCTGTGCTCTGAGCAAAGCCATTGAACTCAGCAGGCTGCAGGAGGGGAGCCAGCACAGGCTTTGACCCATTTATTTGAGAAAATTACCCCTGGACAACGAGCTAATCCTCCCCAATAAGCCTGGCTATGGGCAGGAGGGAGCACCAGATTAGTGACTTTGGTTCTGCTGAGGGGACTGATCCTCAGCAGCTGGAGAGGCTGTGCTATCTCACGCTGAAAACCCTGGTGGGATAACCTGCCAAACTGTTGCATCTGTACAGGATCTGTTTCCATCTACAAAAGGGATTGCAAAATGTTCTAATTTCATAAGGCAGGGGAAGTATCAGCTGAGGGGAAAGTTGGTTAGGTTGTCCGGGAAACTACTCTTAATGTTAATTTGCTATTTGTCAAGTATCCATGTGGTTATGAATACATGGATCATTTTTCAAGCATGTGGCCTGACTGGTAGGAGAGTGGGGAGATGACTGTCAGGATGCTGGACTCTGTTCCCAGCCTCATCCCTAGCTGGACACTTGATTTCTTCCAGCTCTCTCAGCCATGACTAGTGAAGCATCTTCTCATCACCGTAAATCCATTCTTTCCAGACCTTTTCCAGACCTTTCCTTATACTTCTCTACTTCTTTTCCACCCCCATCCTGGGTAAGTCCAATCCTGCTTTGTGCCTCGGTTTCCCTCATAAAAATAGGATAATGATGCAGTTCATAAAGTGTCTTTGGATGCAAAGCAGTGTCAGGGATTGTTAAAGATGTTGGCAGGGAGTGACAACTCTGTTGGACCATATTCAGCTCAGGGATATTTGTGGAGGGATCACAAATGTGTTTCCATGGTCTTCTCTGCTCACGGTTGATGGATAACAACAAATGTGTAAGAAAATAGAGGAGCTCTGCAAAACTGCATGAAATCCCCAATCAACTCAAGCAGCTCTACTTGAACTGGCATTTCCCATTGGGAGAAGTTTCCACCCTCTCCTGATGTTTGAAACGTTTGATTTACACAAAGGGAGCAGGGCAGAAGGTCTCACCACCTTGGCACGGCGCTGGTTGAGAAGATCATCATTTCTCTGCTCTTCTGAGTTCAAAGAGACAGTAAAAATGATTTTAACTTAGGAAATGCACACTGGGTATATTCCTAACTCCCATGGATGTGAATAGCTGGGGGTGCATGACTACAGTCCCACGCACGGAGATGGGATAATTACAGTTGTACAGTAGTGGAGGCATTGCCAATATCCCATAATTAATTTACAGACAGAGTATTTCCGCCTCCTTTCCCCCCATTAAGTGTAGAGAAAATAAATGTTCTTAGGAATTGGCAGTTCCTCTTTAGCTTGCATATTCCTCCTAAATATGAACATTATGTTGTTTACTCATCTGTTAATGACAGCTGATTATCAAACCATAAATATACATGTATCTAATGGTTTGTGAACATTAAACATGGGGTTGTAATAAATGTGGCTGCATGCAGGGACCCAGCACCCAACAATTCCTATTTAGCACCTCAGCCTCTGTCACGGTGTGTCAATCTGGGCACTGTGACTTCCCATGGATAAGAAGGGGAGAACTGAATCTCCCAGCTCTTGTTAAGATATTTGTTTGTTGTCACATGTGAACGGATTGGGGTTTATTTTGCTGGAGCCACCTCTCCTGCTCAGTCCACGGTGTTACTGCTTTGTGCCGGTTTCTGGGTGTCTGAGAGGGAAACTGGACAAGTCAAACACCTTGCTTTTTAGTTCTAAGCCTTATCCCTCTTTCTGTCTTTGCTCTTGGTCACCAAGTAAAATAAAATGGAAGGAATCAGGCACTGCTTCAGTGTGAACACCCCTGAGAAGCTGGGGGGTTAATGCTAATGGGCCCAAGGCCTTTGACTGTGTTCTACAAATCATTCCTTTTTTCCCCTGTCATCTCCAGCTCTCTCCCTCAGCTCCATTTTCCACCTAAATGTCTGGCTGTTCCCTCAGCTTTGGTTTCTCTGGCACAAAACTGCTTTACTCCCTCCTAACACTTCCTTTGTCAGAGCTGACAACTTTACTAAACTTTCCATATCACAGACTTGTAACTTCAGTGCAGCCTTAGTCCTGACTCTTCTGCTCCCTCTGCAATGAGGCTTTCCCACTTGGTTGGGGTTTTTTCCCTCTTTTTAACGCTAAGTCCATCCTTTTCCCTTACCTTTTGAAGCCAAAGCCCATGAACTTTCTCTTCTTTACTTAAAATCCATTCCTCTTCTGAATTCTTTCTTAAATTCTCCTGATGAAGTTGGCTCCTCCTGTTATTCTGATCATATGAACTTCCACTTCCTTGAAGCCCTTCCTGATGTGTCTCTCACTGCAGAGATAACTTAATTTCCTTTTGTGTCACCTCTCTTCCAGCTCCATATTTACTCTTCTTTCCTAATTGTCCTCCTAATCGTTTCTCTGTTCCCCACAGCTCACTCCCTACTCTTTACTCTCTGAAAAACCAGGGCTGGACCAGAGACAAAGTTTTTGTTCTGAATTCTTGAAAAAGATTAAGGGAACTGTGTGGAGCTCCGATGTTTTTGAGCTTGGAATAAAACCCAAAGAAACAGGCAACTTATCCTTTAGAACCAACCTGCCAAATGCTGTGCACTCCCCACCAGGGTCAACTGCCCTCAGTTTTGGCAGACTTGTGTATGAGGTGGGACTAACCCAAAGAGGCTGTGGCTGCCCCATCCCTCCAAGGCCAGGTTGGAGGGGGCTTGGAGCAGCCTGGTCTAGTGGAAGGTGTCCCTGCCCATGGCAGGGGGTTGGAATGAGATGAGCTTTAAGGTCCTTTCCAAGCCAAATCATTCTGATTCTGTGACTGATGGCACCTTCCCACGCCAAAGCCCCATGGGACTGGAGTATTCTTAATACTGTGGATCTAAGGATACAGGATAAAACTGGAAGGTCCATGCTTGGTCTTGTTAATGCATTTGAACAGTCTTTTTTTTTTTTTTTT